>NC_057810.1:397594550-397631966 GCF_018294505.1 Triticum aestivum
AGCTAATGCTAACATGATTCCGACGGACTTTAAGCATCGCTACGAGTGAGAAAATCTCATCGTAGTCAACTCCTTGAACTTGTCGGAAAACACTTCGCCACAAGTCGAGCTTCATAGATGGTGACATTACCATCCACGTCCATCTTCTTCTTAAAAGATCCATTTATCTCAATGGATTGCCGATCATCGGGCAAGTCCATCAAAGTCCATGCTTTGTTCTGATATATGGATACTATCTCGGATTTCATGGCTTCTAACCATTTGTCGGAATTCGGGCCCACCATCGCTTCTCCATAGCTCGTAGGTTCATTGTTGTCTAGCAACATGACCTTCAAGACAGGATCACCTTACCACTCCGAAGTAGTACGTGTCCTTGTCGTCCTACGAGGTTCGGTAGTGACTTGATCCGAAGCTTCATGATCACTATCATAAGCTTCCACTTCAATTGGTGTAGGTGCCACAGGAACAACTTCCCGTGCCCTGCCACACACTAGTTGAAGAGACGGTTCAATAACCTCATCAAGTTTCCACCATCCTCCCACTCAATTCTTTCGAGAGAAAATTTTCCTCGAGAAAGGACCTGATTCTCGAAACAATCCCTTATTGCTTTCGGATCTGAGACAGGAGGTATACCCAACTGTTTTGGGTGTCCTATGAAGATGCATTTTATCCGCTTTGGGTTCGAGCTTATCAATCCTGAAACTTTTCCACATAAGCGTCGCAGCCCCAAACTTTCAAGAAACGACAACTTAGGTTTCTCTAAACCATAATTCATACGGTGTCATCTCAACGGAATTATGTGGTGCCCTATTTAAAGTGAATGTGGTTGTCTCTAATGCCTAACCCATGAACGATAGTGGTAATTCGATAAGAGACATCATGGTACGCACCATATCCAATAGGGTGCAACTATGATGTTCGGACACACCATCACACTATGGTGTTCCAGGCGGTATTAATTGTGAAATATTTTCCACAATGTCTTAATTGTGTGCCAAAACTCGTAACTCAGATATTCATCTCTATGATCGTATCATAGACATTTTATCCTCTTGTCACAATGATCTTCTACTTCACTCTGAAATTACTTGAACCATTCAATAATTCAGACTTGTGTTTCATCAAGTAAATATTCTCAACATCTACTCGAATCATCTGTGAAGTAAGAACATAACGATATTCACTGCATGCCTTAGCACTTATTGGACTGCACACATCAAAATGTGTTACTTCCAACAAGTTGCTATCTTGTTCCATCTTATTGAAACCGAGGCTTTTCAGTCATCTTGCCTATGTGGTATGATTTGCATATCTCAAGTGATTCAAAATCAAGTGAGTCCGAACGGTCCATTTGCATGGAGTTTCTTCATGCATATACACCAATAGACATGGTTCGCATGTCTCAAACTTTTCAAAAACGAGTGAGTCCAAAGATCCATCAACATGAAGCTTCTTCATGCGTTTTATACCATTATGACTTACATGGCAGTGCCACAAGGAAGTGGTACTATCATTACTATCTTATATCTTTTGGCATGAAAATGTGTATCACTACGATCGAGATTCAATAAACCATTCAGGTTTAATACTAATCTTGATGGTAGAGGGAGCGTGCGATGTTTGATCACATCAAACATATATCGTCAGCTCACCTTTAGCTAGTCTCCGTTTATTCCGTAGCCTTTTATTTCGAGTTACTAACACTTAGCAACTGAACCGGTATCTTAATACCCTGGTGCTACTAGGAGTACTAGTAAAGTACACATTAACATAATGTATATCCAATATACTTCTATCGACCTTGCCAGCCTTCTCATCTACCAAGTATCTAGGGTAATTCCGCTCTAGTGACTGTTCCCCTTATTACAGAAGCACTTAGTCTCGGGTTTGGGTTCAACCTTGGGTTTCTTCACTAGAGCAGCAGCTGATTTGCCGTTTCATGAAGTATCCCTTCTTGCCCTTGCCCTTCTTGAAACTAGTGGTTTCACCAACCATCAACAATTGATGCTCCTTCTTGATTTCTACTTTCGCGATGTCAAACATCGCGAATACCTCAAAGGATCATCATATCTATCCCTGATATGTTATAGTTCATCACAAAGCTCTAGTAGCTTGGTGGCAATGTCTTTGGAGAAACATCACTATCTCATCTGGAAGATCAACTCCCACTCGATTCAAGTGATTGTTGTGCTCAGACAATCTGAGCACAAGCTCAACGATTGAGCTTTTCTCCCTTAGTTTGCAGGCTAAGAAAATCATCGGAGGTCTTATACCTCTTGACATGGGCACGAGCCTGAAATCCCAATTTCAGCCCTCGAAGCATCTCATATGTTTCGCGATGTTTCGAAAACGTCTTTCGTGCCTCAACTCTAAACCGTTTAACTGAACTATCACGTAGTTATCAAGACGTGTATGTCCGATGTTCACAACATCCACAAACGACGTTTGGGGTTCAGCACACTGAGCGGTGCATTAAGGACATAAGCTTTCTACTGATCGCATAATCGCTACTATCAACTTTCAACTATAATTTTCTCTAGGAACATATCTAAACAGTAGAACTATAGCGCGAGCTACGACATAATTTGCAAATGGTCTTTTGACTATGTTCAGGATAATTAAGTTCATCTTATGAACTCCCACTTAGATAGACATCCCTCTGGTCATCTAAGTGATCACATGATCCGAGTCAACTAGGCCGTGTCCGATCATCACGTGAGACGGACTAGTCATCATCGGTGAACATCTTCATGTTGATTGTATCTGCTATACGACTCATGCTCGACCTTTCGGTCTCCGTGTTCCGAGGCCATGTCTGTACATGCTAGGCTCGTCAAGTTAACCCTAAGTGTTTTCGCTGTGTAAAACTGTCTTACACCCGTTGTATGTGAACGTAAGAATCCATCACACCCGATCATCACGTGGTGCTTAGAAGCGACGAACTGTAGCAACGGTGCACAGTTAGGGGAGAACACTTCTTGAAATTTTGTAAGGGATCATCTTATTTACTACCGTCGTCCTAAGTAAACAAGATGCATAAACATGATAAACATCACATGCAATCAAATAGAGTAGTGACATGATATGGCCAATATCATATAGCTCCTTTGATCTTCATCTTCGGGGCTCCATGATCATCTTGTCACTGGCTTGACACCATGATCTCCATCATCATGATCTCCATCATCGTGTCTTCATGAAGTTGTCACGCCAAAGACTACTTCTACTTCTATGGCTAACGCGTTTAGCAATAAAGTAAAGTAATTTACATGGCGTTCTTCAATGACACGCAGGTCATACAATAAATAAAGACAACTCCTATGGCTCCTGCCGGTTGTCATACTCATCGACATGCAAGTCGTGATTCCTATTACAAGAACATGATCAATCTCATACATCACATATATTCATCACATTCTTGTTGGCCATATCACATCACAAAGCATACCCTGCAAAAACAAGTTAGACGTCCTCTAATTGTTGTTTGCATGTTTTACGTGGCTGCTATGGGTTTCTAGCAAGAACGTTTCTTACCTACGCAAAACCACAACGTGATATGTCAATTGCTATTTACCCTTCATAAGGACCCTTTTCATCGAATCCGTTCCGACTAAAGTGGGAGAGACTGGCACCCGCTAGCCACCTTATGCACCAAGTGCATGTCAATCGGTGGAACCTGTCTCACGTAAGAGTACGTGTAAGGTCGGTCCGGGCTGCTTCATCCCACAATACCGTCGAAACAAGATTGGACTAGTAACGGTAAGCATATTGAACAAAATCAACGCCCACAACTACTTTGTGTTCTACTCGTGCAAAGAATCTACGCAATAGACCTAGCTCTGATACCACTGTTGGGGAACGTAGCAGAAATTCAAAATTTTCTTACGTGTCACCAAGATCTATCTATGGAGAAACCAGCTACGAGTAGAAGGAGAGTGCATCTACATACCCTTGTAGATCGCTAAGCGGAAGCGTTCAAGTGAACGGGGTTGATGGAGTCGTACTCGTCGTGATTCAAATCACCGATGATCAAGTGCCGAACGCACGACACCTCCGCGTTCAACACACGTACAGCCCGGTGACGTCTCCCACGCCTTGATCCAGCAAGGAGAGAGGGAGAGGTTGAGGAAGACTCCATCCAGCAGCAGCACAACGGCGTGGTGGTGGTGGAGGAGCGTGGCAATCCCGCGGGGCTTCGCCAAGCACCATGGGAGAGGAGGAGTAGGGAGAGAGGTAGGGCTGCACCAAGAGGGAGAGAACTCATGTGTATGGCAGCCCCAAACCTCAACTATATATAGGGGGAAGGGGGGGCTGCGCCCCCTTTAGGGTTTCCCACCCCCAAGGGGTGCGGCCAGCCCTAGATGGCAAAGGGGGTGGCGGCCAAGAGTGTAGAGGAGAGGGAGGCGCACCAATATGGGCCTTAAGGCCCATCTGGACTAGGGTTTGCCCCCTCCCACTCTCCCTTGCGCCTTGGCCCCCTTGTGGGGGGCGCACCAGCCCTCCTAGGGGCTGGTCCCCTCCCACACCTGGCCCACGCAACCTTCTGGGGCAGGTGGCCCCACTTTGTGGACCCCCGGGACCCTCCCGGTGGTCCCGGTACATTACCGATATCGCCCGAAACTTTTCTGGTGACCAAAACAGGACTTCCCATATATAAATCTTTACCTCCGGACCATTCCGGAACTCCTCGTGATGTCCGGGATCTCATCCGGGACTCCGAACAACATTCGGTAACCACATACAAGCTTCCTTTATAACCCTAGCGTCATCGAACCTTAAGTGTGTAGACCCTACGGGTTAGGGAGACATGCAGACATGACCGAGACGTTCTCTGGTCAATAACCAACAGCGGGATCTGGATACCCATGATGGCTCCCACATGCTCCACGATGATCTCATCGGATGAACCATGATGCCAAGGACTTAATCAATCCCGTATTCAATTCCCTTTGTCTATCGGTATGTTACTTGCCCAAGATTCGATCGTCGGTATCCAATACCTTGTTCAATCTCGTTACTGGCAAGTCACTTTACTCGTTCCGTAACACATCATCCCGTGATCAACTCCTTGGTCACATTGCGCATGTGATGATGTCCTACCGAGTGGGCCCAGAGATACCTCTCCGTTTACACGGAGTGACAAATCCCAGTCTCGATCCGCATAAAACAATAGATACTTTCGGAGATACCTGTAGTGCACCTTTATAGTCACCCAGTTACGTTGTGACGTTTGATACACCCAAAGCACTCCTACGGTATCCAGGAGTTACACGCTCTCATGGTCAAAGGAAGAGATACTTGACATTGGCAAAGCTCTAGCAAACGAACTACACGACCTTTTGTGCTAGGCTTAGGATTGGGTCTTGTCCATCACATCATTCTCCTAATGATGTGATCCCGTTATCAACGACATCCAATGTCCATAGCCAGGAAACCATGACTATCTGTTGATCACAACGAGCTAGTCAACTAGAGGCTCACTAGGGACATATTGTGGTCTATGTATTCACACGTGTATTACGATTTCCGGATAATACAGTTATAGCATGAATAAAAGACTATTATCATGAACAGAGAAATATAATAATAACACTTTTATTATTGCCTCTAGGGCATATTTCCAACAACCACCATGCTGCAGCATCTTCTGACGGCAGTCCAGGGCCTCCAGCTCCACATGGCGGGGCCCTATGCACCGCCACCGCCTACGGCCACCCCGCGCTGCCGTGGCCGTCATAGGGCGCTGTCGCAGGCGGTGGCCTTCCGCTGCTGCCGTTTCAGCGGGCCACCCCAGCGGGCCACCATCGTCGCTGCTGCTTCCTCATCAACACCCGGCAGCAGGGCCTCTCTGGCCGCAGTGGCCCACTACGGCAACCGCAACACTTGTCGCGCCCGTCCACACTGCACCGCCGATGATTCAACCGCCGGCGCCACCCCTGCCCAGCTCGAGGGCGCCCTCGCAGGCTGGCCTGCCCATCAACCAGGTCCGGTTCCCGCCCTCTCCATCGCCAATACCAGCGTGGGCGGCTGGGTCTTCCCCATCGTCGGTTTACACCGCGGCTTTCGAACAGCCGACCCCGTTCCCGCAGTTTGGCAGGCCATCCGGCACCGCAGGTCGCCACCCGGAGTACTCCGACCAGGCGCCACCGGCTGCCCTGCTCCGTTCCTCTGAGCCAGTTCGACACGGCGCTCCGGCGCAGACACCGCCGCGGTTCGCCAAAATCGACTTCGCCACCTATGACGGCACGGAGGACCCCCTCAACTAGCTCAACCAGTGCGACCAGTTCTTTCGCGGGCAGCGCACCCTCGCATCGGAGCATACCTGGCTCACCTCCTACCACCTCCGTGGCGTGACACATACATGGTATTATGCCCTCGAGCAGGACGAGGGCGGTATGCCCCCTTGGGAGCGCTTCCGCGAGCTATGCCTCCTTCGCTTTGGGCCCCCGGTCCGTGGAAGCCGCTTGGCGGAGCTCGGTCGCCTTCCCTTCACCTCCACGGTGCAGGACTTCGCCGATCGCTTCCAGGCCTTGGCGCGCCATGCGTTGGGCGTGACGGCGCAGCAGCAGGCCGACCTCTTTATCGGTGGCCTTCCAGATCACATCCGCGTGGACGTGGAGTTTCGCGGACCTCAGGATCTCCAGACGACCATGTACTATGCTCGCGCCTTCGAGTGTCGCGCCCAGGCTATGCAGCAGGCAGCCCCGACTCGAGGAGGCCGACAGGCCCGGCGCCGAGCTGACTTAGGGAGTCCTGGATTAGGGGGTCCTCGGACAGCCGGACTATATGCTTTATGCCGGACTGTTGGACTATGAAGATACAAGATTGAAGACTTCGTCCCGTGTCCGGGTGGGGCTCTCCTTTGTGTGGAAGGCAAGCTTGGCAATTCGGATATGTAGATTTCTTTTCTGTAACCGACTCTGTGTAACCCTAGCCCCCTCCGGTGTCTATATAAACCGGAGGGTTTAGTCCGTAGGACAACAACAATCATAATCATAGGCTAGCTTCTAGGGTTTAGCCTCTACGATCTCGTGGTAGATCAAATCTTGTAATACTCATATCATCAAGATCAATCAAGCAGGAAGTAGGGTATTACCTCCATAGAGAGGGCCCGAACCTGGGTAAACATTGTGTCCCCCGCCTCCTGTTACCATTAGCCTTAGACGCACAGTTCGGGACCCCCTACCCGAGATCCGTTAGTTTTGACACCGACATTGGTGCTTTCATTGAGAGTTCCACTGTGTCGTCACCATAAGGCTTGATGGCCCCTTCAATCGTCCACAATGATGAGGTCCAGGGTGAGGTTTTCCTCCCCGGGAAGATCTTCGTATTCAGCGGCTTCGCACTGCGGGCCAATTCGCTTGGCCATCTAGTGCAGATCGATAGCTATGCCCCTGGCCATCAGGTCAGGTTTGGAAGCTTGAACTACACTACCGACATCCGCGGAGACTTGATCTTCGACGGATTCGAGCCCATGACAGGTGCGCCCTACAGTCATGATGAGCATGACTTAAATCTGCCATCCGACGGTGTTCAGGAGATCACACCTGCAGCTGCTCCGGCTTTAAATCTAGAGCAGATCGTGCCATCCGAGGACGGGTGGATGGACCCCGCCACGGAGGCCGCACACTAAACAGCGATAGAGCCGAACATAGATCTCACTTGCAAGGAGGTCTGTGTCATCGGACCCCCAGACTCGTCTCCAGCCATAGGCTCCGAACCGCGCACATCCGTGTCCATCGGACCTAACTAGGCACCGATCGTGGAGTTTAGCTCCGCAGATATCTTTCAGCACTCGTCCTTGGGCACGTGCTAAACTCACAAAAATCTCTCTCCCTGTCAGGAGATTCTTGGCCGAACTATGTCCGGCTTGAGTGGGAAGCGGACGATGAAGGAATTCGGAACCCACCCACCACCCACTTAATAGCCACTGTCGAGGACTTAACCGACATGCTTGATTTCGACTCCGAAGACATCGACGGTATGGACGACGATGCCAGAGAAGAACAGGAACCACCACCCACAGGGCACTAAACTGCTACCTCATCATACGACATATATATGGTGGACACACCCAAAGAAAACAATGGCGAAGATCAAAAGGATGCAACAGAGGATGATCCCCTTGAGAAGCAACCCAAGCGCCGACGTCAGTGACACCGCTCTAAATCCCGCCATAGCAAAAACAGCGATACCGACACAAGAGACAATAGCACTTCAGATGATGCCGAAGACAAAAACAATCCCGACCAGCCAAGCTTCGAGCAGGCCGGACGGGAGGACGGGCAAGCTAGCCCTGTTGAACAGGCAATGGATGAAGAATCAGAGGATGGCAATTACATGCCCCTCTCCGAAGACGATGTGATCCTCGGTGACGAAGAGTTCATCGTGCCTAAGGATCCCAGCAGGAGCGCTTCAAGCGTCGGCTTATAGCCACTGCAAAGAGCCTGAAGAAAAAACAGCAGCAGCTTCAAGCTGATCAAGATTTGCTCACTGACAGATGGACCGAGGTCCTGACGGCCGAGGAATACGGACTCGAGCGCCCAACCATTAGTTACCCGACGCACAGGTTGTTATCTCAATTCGAGGACGAGGCACTAGAGCCTATACTACCAGCGCAGGACGCGGCTGACCGGCCACCTCGTGGCCGAGACAAAGCGGCGTACCAGCCCGAACACCAGCCCGCACCCCGTCGCCAAAGAAATAAAAACACGAAGGCCCGGGGCTACACGCAGGACCTGCGAGACGAATTGGAAAACAAAGCAGGACAGTCAAGATCGATCTACGGATCACGGGGGCGCGCCCCAACGCATGACGAGGGCCGCCACGCCGGATATACTAAATACAAATCTGGTCGGGCCGAATACAGCACACCAGACTCATCTGAATTGCGTTGCGATGTAGCCTAGCACAGAGGCGCCGCACACCCCCTATGCTTCACTAACGAAGTAATGGAGCATGAATTCCCAGAAGGGTTTAAGCCCGTGAACATCGAACCATATGATGGGACAACAGACCCTGCAGTATGGATCAAAGATTTCCTTCTCCACATTCACATGGCCCGCGGCGATGATCTACATGCCGTCAAGTACCTCTCACTAAAACTCAAGGGACCGGCCCGACATTGGCTGAATAGTCTGCCGACAAACTCCATTGGCAGTTGGGAGAACCTAGAAGACGCATTCCTTAACAACTTCCAGGGCACTTATGTGCGACCACCAGATGCTGATGACTTAAGTCACATAACCCAACAGCCCGGAGAGTCAGCCAGGAAATTATGGACTCGGTTCTTAACTAAAAAGAATCAAATCGTCGACTGTCTGGATGCCGAAGCCCTAGCGGCCTTTAAGCATAACATCCGTGACGAGTGGCTTGCTCGACACCTTGGCCAAGAGAAGCCAAAATCCATGACAGCCCTTACGACACTCATGACCCGCTTTTGTGCGGGCGAGGACAACTGGTTGGCTCGCAGCAACAACAAATCAAGAAATCATGGCACTTCTGAACCAAGAGATAACAACGGCAAGTCCCGACGCAGCAATCATAAGCGTCGAAATAATGACGATAACGCCAAAGACACGACCGTCAACGCCGGATTCAGCGGCTCTAATACCGGTCAAAGGAAGAAACAATTCAAAAGAAACAGTCCGGGCACGTCCAGTTTGGACCGTATACTCGACCGTCCATGCCAAATTCACGACACCCCAGGAACACCAGCCAATCATACCAACAAAGAATGCCGGGTCTTCAAACAAGCCGGCAAGTCAGGTGCCGAAAACAAGGAGAAGGGGTCGCAAAGCAATGACGACGACGAGGAGCCCCGGCCACCGAGCACAGGAGGGCAAAAGAAGTTTCCCCCGCAAGTTAAAATAGTGAATATGATAAACGCTACCCATATTCCCAAGCAGGAGCGGAGGCGCACGCTAAGGGACGTCTAAGCGATGGAGCCAGTCGCCCCAAAATTCAACCCATGGTCGTCCGGACCGATCACCTTTGACCGCAAGGATCGTCCGGCCAATACCCGTCAGGGCGGCTCAGCTGCACTAGTCCTTGACCCAATAATTGACGGATTCCACCTCACACAAGTCCTTATGGACGGAGGCAGCAGTTTGAACCTGCTGTATCAGGACACAGTGCGCAAGATGGGTATTGATACTTCAATGATCAAACCCACTAAAACCACCTTTAAAGGTGTCATACCAGGTGTGGAGGCCCGTTGTACAGGTTCCGTCACTCTGGAGGTAGTCTTCGGACCCCCGGATAATTACCGCAACGAAGAGTTAACCTTTGACATCGTCCCTTTTCGCAGCAGCTATCATGCATTGCTCGGACGAACCGCATTTGCTCGATTCAACGCGGTGCCACATTATGCCTACCTTAAGCTCAAGATGCCCGGTCCGCGCGGCGTCATAACAGTTAATGCAAAGCCGAACACTCCCTTCGTGCCGAAGAGTACACCGCCGCCTTAACAGTAGAAGCACAGAGTGGCATCTTTCAATCGAACCTTCAGTCGACAGCCAAGCTTCCGGACACCATCCAAGGAGTCCGAACTACTCCGCGGCAGGCTAGCCCAGCTCGTCAAGAGCTCAATCAACCATTCCAGCGGTAGGCGGAGGCAAAGCTAGGTTAGGCCCCAAAATGCGGCTCAACCGCTCCGTGGCACACAAACATTTTTTCACATTTTCTTTGCATGTCCACTTTTGTGTAGGCCATCACTAGCGACATGGTGACCAGACCCTTGAGGGGACAAACATACCAAGGAGGGAAATAGCTCGAACGCGTAAGGGAATCCTTAGATATTCCCCTTGATGACAATCCGATTATTGCCCGGATCCGCACACAGCTTCCCTCCCCTGGTCTCAGCAGGTTCTGAAGTCATATTTCTTTTTATCACATTACTTGTACTCGTACGCATCGACGTATTATTCAATTACAACATGTGGCTTTATATGACGCTTACTTGTTGTTGTTTCTTATTGATACTCTTTGTCAAATGGCATCCGTACACTAAGATATGCCTTAATATGCCAGGGGCCTCGTTGTACCCATAATACGGCAATAAAGTCCGAATACCTTCACGGTCGTTCGACACCCCGAACTTATAGCATTATATGCATCGGCTCCGAATCATGTCTTGGGTCAATAGTTGGGTTGCCTGGCTCCTGTGCTTGCTACCCTACGTTCCGCTATATCGGCTAGGGTAGTAAAGGGAGAACTACTGCGATTGCATGCCGGTTCTTCCGGACAAGCGCCTCAGTAGAGAAAGCCGAAAACTGACTGTCATGATACGGCGAGAGCTGGTCAGCTGTTCGAGAGGTTACCAAATCTTTAAGGATTTCTTCCGCATTATGCGATAACTAATGCAGCATGCGATGGATCAGTTTTTTCTTCCGATCAGGCGCTTATAGAGGCCCTAGTGCGGTCTTCCGAACACTAGGGGCTGCGCCTACCTTTCTTTTGTCAAACTCCTATGGCTAAGTGAGGGTGATAAAGCCTTATAGTCCGATTGCCTGGTTCGTTGCGCTGAACAATTCCTTCAAGGACCCAAAACTGGGGTAAAGAGTGCTCAGGTTTATCCTGAACACCCCCGTACTTCCTACGTGGGGGCAGAAGCCGACGACTGGCAACTCTCAGGATTAATATATAAAACGGCCGCACAAGAGGTAAAATTTTCAAATAACATGCATTATATCATTGAAATGACCTTGTTCAACATTATATGGGATAACATGAATGTATTCATGGGAATATAATATCCTTGGCACATTGCTCCGCTACAAGGCGGGATCCTTTCAGGACACTATCATAATACAACTCGGGCTTGCAGTGCTCCTTCCCCGCAGGCGGTCCTTCGGTAATCAGCTTTTTGGCATCCATCTTCGCCCAGTGCACCTTTGCATGGGCGAAGGCCATTCGTGCACCTTTCATACAGACCGACTGCTTGATGACTTCAAGTTGAGGGCAGGCACTTACAAGCCTCTTCACGAGCCCGAAGTAGCTGCTGGGAATCGCCTCGGCAGGCCATAGCCGGATAATTAAATCCTTCATGGCTAGTTCGGCCGCCCTATGTAGTTCGATCAGCTGCTTCAGTTGATCGGCAAAGGGCACTGGATACTCTGGCGCCAGATACTGCGACCAGAAGAGCTTCTCCGCAGTGCTCCTTTCTTCGACTCGGTAGAATTGTCCGGCATCAGATACGCTTTGCGGCAGCTCCGCAAACACCCCTGGAGAAATCCGAATTCAAATTAGTAACGTGATTTTCTCCCTTCAAATATCCGCTTTGCATAGAAAAAGCCTTACCGCCGCGATCTTCTTGGCCTCATGGATTTCCTGCAGGGCGCCTTGGGCTTCGCCCAGGGCATCTTGTGCGGCTCGACGAGCCTTGGTGAGTTCGGATTCTTTCTCCGTTAAACTCTCCTCCAAGGTCTCACATTTCTTCACAGCTTCTTGAAGCTCTTGCTGAACTCGAATAACCATGGCCTCATGCTTTTCACGAAGAGCCTGCTCTGCGGCTGCCTTCTTCTCGGCTTCGGCCACCGCCTTCTTAAGAGCCTTGACTTCGGCCGTCGCCGCTAGAGCACATCATGAAAAAATTTCATCATACTCATTTATTCTTTCGGGCTGAATGCAAACAAGGTTTTTGCATACCTTGGTTATCCTCCAACTGCTTTTTCACCTGGCCAAGTTCTTCTTCGGCCCGCTCCAGACTCTGCTTCAGTACGGAGACTTCCGCAGTATGAGAGGCGGCAGTCGCTACAGACGCCTGCTTATAAAAAATAAATAACAAAAGAGGGAGAGGTGCCACAAGGTAAGTCTCCTGCGAACATATATTTGATCCTATGTCCGGTTCTTTCTTTCAAACACCGAACAGTGTATCAGGGGCTACTACCTATACTATAACACTCTTTGAAACCTCACAACATACCTCAAAGCCCGTTATAAGGCTGATGCAGGCTTCATTCAGCCCGCTTTCAGCAGATTGAATCTTCTCAATCACCGCACCCATAAGGGCACGGTGTTCTTCAACGATGGAGGCACACTTCAGCGCTGCTGATAAGGTATCCGGCACCTCTAGTTGGGCAGAGGTTGCCGGTGGGGCAGGCGCACCTCCTTCTGTCAAGGGAGGTTGCTTTCCTGATTCCGGAGCCGTGTTGGTCTCCGGAATTGGCTCTGGGTGGGGGCCGAATTCAAGATAGCCCCCGCCGTCGGTGTCCATGGGAGTTTTTTTCCCCATGTGTCCGGCCGCCGAGGTTCGACCCTCCGGCGTCGCCTCGACAGTCTCCCCACCCCCTCCTCGGGCTGGGCCCCTTTGGGAAGATACCCCGGTGTCATTCACACGTTTTGGGGAGGGGGCCGTCGGGGGTGTCCCGCTGTCCATAGCATCCGAATCCAGTGAATCCTCCGAGGAGGATTGTTCGGCGCGGGACCTCGCCGGACTGCAAAAAAAAGTGTGACTCAATGCGATTAAACGTCACACAATATGAGTCTGGATGCGCAAGCGTGTCCTGGTTTTATATACTCACGATTACACCTGGGGTTGGACCCTGGGATCCCACTCCGGGCTGCTGTCGGTGGCGGTGGCGGATTCCTCCAGAAAGGGAGTTTTCCCCTTCTTAGGTGACTCAGCCTCCAAGTGTGTGGAGGCCATCCTTTTCTTTCTTCCCCTCGCTGGGGGGATCGGCTTTCCTCCTCTTCCTCGTCCTCTTTGGAGGAAGAGTGGGCCTCGGAGTCTTTGGATATTGTGTCCGAAGTTCCTTGGCGACGACGGCCGCCCTGGTCTCTTTGGCCTCTTTATCGGTTTTCTTCTTCGGCGCCTTGTAAGGCGCCGGGACCAGCATCTTCGTCAAAAGTGGGCCGGCTGGTTCTTCTGGCACTGGGGCCGGGCAATAGATCCGCCCCGCCTTCTTCGTCCAGCCCTGGGAGAGTTGTGGAAAAATACATTAAGCATTTCCCTTGGATTATGCAGATAAAACGTATGACTCGCCAACATACGAAGACTTACCGAAATCGCGGGTCGGGACAGTTAGTACTCGCGGTCCTCGGCTGAATCCGGCCACAATTTGCCGGACTTAAAGAGCACCTTCCAGATGTCTTTGTGTGATGAGTCGAAAAACCCTAATAGGGTCTGGTCTTGGCCGGGTTGAATTCCCATAAATTGCAAGCCCTGTGCTGACAAGGGAGAATCCGGTGAACTAACATCACTTGGACTACGTTGACGAGTTTGATATTCTTGTCTTCCATACCTTTGACGCGCGTTTGGAGCACTGACAACTTATCTGGCGAAGACCAGTTCAGGCCCTTCTTGGGCCAGGACGTAAGCCGCAATGGAGCTCCGGATCGGAATTCGGGAGCTGCGACCCATTTTGTGCCGCGTGGCTTAGTGACAAAGAACCATTGCTGTTGCCACCCTTTGACAGAATCATTGAAGGTACCTGATGGCCATGTGACGTTGGGCATTTTGCTTACCATGGTTCCTCTGCACTCAGCATGCTCACTGCTCACCACCTTGGGATTCACATTGAAAATCTTCAGCCATAAGCCAAGTGTGGGGAGATGCGGAGAAAGACCTCGCACATGACGATGAACGTCGAGATGTTGAGGAAGGAATTGGGGGATAGATCATGAAAATCAATCCCATAGTAATACATAATGCCGCGAATGAATGGGTGGAGGGGAAACCCTAGCCCGCGGACAAAGTGAGGGAGGAATACAACCCTCTCGTGGGGTTCCAGAGTAGGGATAATCTGTCCTGCCGTCGGAAGGCGGTGGCTGATCTTCTTGGCCAGATACCCGGCCTCCCGAAGTTTCTTGATATCCTTCTCCCTGATGGTAGAGGCCATCCACGTGCCTCCTGCTCCGGATCCGGACATTTTTGGAGGGCCTTTGTGGGCGGAGAAGGCGAATGCTTGGGCGCTGGAGCTCGAGCAAGAGAGAATGGATGAGCAGAGGAAGAAGAAGGCGTGGGTGAAAAAGGGGAATCCTTATCTCCTTATAAAGGCAGCAGGGATCCTGCGCCTCCCCACTTGCCCTGGAAACTCGCTTATTCCCCAAGCGCCGTGTTAATGGCGCGGTTGGGTTACCCACACCCATATTGATGAGAATCCCGTGATAAGGGGACACGATCTCTGCTTCGACAAGACGTGCCAATAAAACCGCCTCGCAAGATTTGCAGTAGAAGGTTGAGAAAACGGTTCGAGTAATGACTGGGCCACGGCGTGATGTCACGCTATGGGAAAGTTGTCAGCAGATTAGACTTGTGGAATATTGTGCTCTCTACGGTGGTATGTGGAACTTGTTTTGCAGAGCCGGACACGATTCTTGTGATCAAGATCTTCTTTGGAGTATTCGGAGAAGGAACCCGCCTTGCAATGCCGAAGACAATCTGCGCGTCGGATTCATCATCATTGAATTAGGGGGTCCTGGATTAGGGGGTCTTCGGACAGCCGGACTATATGCTTATGCCGGACTGTTGGACTATGAAGATACAAGATTGAAGACTTCGTCCCGTGTCCGGATGGGACTCTCCTTTGCATGGAAAGCAAGCTTGGCAATTCGGATATGTAGATTTCCTTCTCTGTAACCGAATCTATGTAACCCTAGCCCCCTCCGGTGTCTATATAAACCGGAGGGTTTAGTCCGTAGGACAACAACAATCATAATCATAGGTTAGCTTCTAGGGTTTAGCCTCTACGATCTCGTGGTAGATCAACTCTTGTAATACTCATATCATCAAGATCAATCAAGCAGGAAGTAGGGTATTACCTCCATAGAGAGGGCCCGAACCTGAGTAAACATTGTGTCCCCCGCCTCCTGTTACCATTAGCCTTAGACGCACAGTTCGGGACCCCCTACCCAAGGTCCACCGGTTTTGACACCGACACTGACCACCCCCGGCCGCTCTGACGATTACCACCTCGGCCGCGACACGGCCCTTCCGTTGGCTCTCTCCGGCGGAGTAGATGGAGCGACAGCGCCAGGGCCTCTGCTTTAACTACGCCGAGCCATACGCCGAGCCATGTCTTCCCGTGCCTCTTCTAATTGGAGACGGCCGACTACATCAAGGAGGACACCCTGGCCGACGGGGCCGACGCACTGCCACCCCCAGCGGCTGTGGAGGCCGCACCTGCTGCCGCCCCGGTGACGACACTCGTGATCTCTGTCCATGCGCTCGCTGGCATACGCGATGAGCAGACCATGCTTTTGCCGGTTATGATCCACAGCGAGCGCTTGGTGGCCTTGGTGGATACAGGCTCCACCCATAACTTCCTGCCCGAGGCTACCATGCGTCGCTAGCGCTGCAGCCGACGGGCGGGGAGCAGCTTCGGGTCATGGTGGCCAACGATGATCGTCTCCGGTGCCATGGGCTCGCACGGAACGTGCCCATCACCATCGGCGATGAACACTTCTCCATCACATGTGCGGGCATTGATTTGGGCTGTTTCAACTTCATCCTTGGCGTCGACTTTCTGCGGACCCTCGGTCCCATCCTTTGGGACTTCGACGCTCTGACAATGACACTCTGGTGGCTGGGATGCCGCATCCGGTGGGACAATGTTGGGGGCACATCCCAGGTGGCGTCGCAGCTCCAGCTCGCCGCGGCTACCTCCGAGGCCGAGCACCCACTGTTGGATCACCTTCTGCAGCAGCACTTCGACCTCTTCACCGAGCCACAGGGCCTTCCACCAGCCCGGGCATACGATCACCGTATTCACCTTCTGCCGGGCTCGGCACCAGTGGCCGTTCGTCCCTACCGCTACCCGCAGCTGCAGAAGGATGAGTTGGAGCGGCAGTGCACACTGATGCTTGCCGCGGGCATCATCAGGATCTCAACCTCGCCATTCACCGCGCTGGTACTCGTCCACAAGTCGGACGACACGTGGTGCTTCTGCATCGACTACCGCGCCCTTAATGCTCTCACACTTAAGGACAAGTTTCTGATTCCGGTGGTTGATGAGCTCTTGGACGAGCTACGTGGGGTGCGGTTCTTCACCAAGCTCGATCTCCGGTCAGGGTACCACCAGGTGCGCAAGCACCCGGACGACATCGCCAAGACGGCATTTCGGACTCACCACGGCCACTTCGAGTTCTTGGTGATGCCCTTCGGCCTATCCAACGCCCCGGCGACCTTCTATGCTCTGATGAACGACGTCCTCCGGCCCTACCTACGTCTGTTTATGCTCATTTACTTTGATGACATTCTTATCTACAACGCATCTTGGGCGGAGCACCTTCAGCACGTCACCATCGTCTACAACGAGCTTCGGGCGCACCATCTTCATCTTAAGCGCTCGAAGTGCTCGTTCGGGACGCCGTCGGTCGCCTACCTCGGCCACGTCATCTTGGCCGATGGGGTTGCCATGGATGCCGACAAGGTGGCGGCCGTCGCAGCTTGGCCTACGCCGTAGTCGCCGCGGGCTCTTCGCGGTTTTCTGGGCCTTGTGGGCTACTACCGGAAGTTTATCCAGGAGTTTGGCCTCATCGCATCGCCCCTCACGCGTTTGCTGTGCTGTGACGCTTTCGCTTGGGACGACGAGGCGACGACGGCATTTGAGGCCCTCAAAGGGGCCCTCATGACGGGGCCCGTTCCTTAGATGCTAGATTTTGACCGCCCATTCGTGGTGGATTGCGACGCCTCCAGCGCGGGGTTAGGAGCCGTGCTTCATCAGGGCGAGGGCCCTCTCGCCTTCTTCAGCAGGCCTTTCGCTCTGCGCCATCTTAAGCTCGCGGCGTATGAGCGCGAGCTCATTGGCTTGGTGCAGGTAGTGCGCCACTGGCGGCCCTATCTGTGGGGTCGGTCTTTCCAGATTCGCACGGACCACTACAACCTCAAGTTCTTGCTGGACCAGAGGCTCTCGACCGTGCTGCAGCACTAGTGGATCAGCAAGCTCTTCGGCTTCGACTTCTCCGTCGAGTATCGCCCCGGTCGTCTGAACACCGCGGCCGATGCCTTGTCTCGCCGTGACGCCGACTACGACGCCACTGTCACCGACGCTGAGGGGGCGGTGCTATGCATCTGCTCCGGGCTGACCTTCGGCCTCTTCACCAACATTCGCCGGGAGACAGCGACCGTGGCCGACGCCCTTCTCCTTTAGCAGCAGCTGGCTGCGGGCGACTTGGAGGAGCCCTGGCGCTTCACCGACGACCTGCTCCTCCATGGGCGTCGGGTCTTTGTGCCGGCGCATGACGATCTCCGTCACCAGGTGCTGCTGCTGGCCCACTCGGCGGGCCATGAGGGTGTGTAGAAAACTCTCCATCATCTCCGCGCTGACTTCTACATCCCTGGTGATCGGGCCCTGGTCTGTGACTGGGTTAGGTCTTGTGTGGCGTGCCAGCGCAACAAGACAAAGACACTACGGCCGGCTGGTCTGCTCCAGCCCTTGGAGGTGTCGTCTCAGGTCTGGGCGGATATCTCCATGGTCTTCATCAAGGGCCTCCCTAAGGTGGGCGGCAAATCGGTCATTCTCACGGTGGTCGACCGCTTCTCCAAGTATTTTCACTTCATCGCGCTCGGTCACCCTTACACGGCAGCGTCCGTGGCCCGGGCCTTCTTCGACGGGATCGTCCACCTCCACGGGTTTCCCTCTTTGATCGTCAGTGATCGGGACCTCGTGTTTACGGGGCATGTGTGGCGCGACCTCTTCAGGATGGCGGGCGTGAAGCTCTGCCTAAGCACGGCCTTCCACCCTCAGAAGGATGGCCAGTCCGAGGTCGTCAACAAGGTGATTGCCATGTATTTGTGTTGTGTCACAGGTGATAGTCCTCGTGCATGGGTGGACTGGCTCTCGTGGGCGGAGTACTGCTATAACACCTCCTACCACTCCGCCCTCCGCCACGCCTTTTGAGGTGGTCTATGGCCGCCCACCTCCGCTGATTCTTCTAGTTGATCTGTCCACAGCTCGGACCGAGGCGGCCGTGGATCTTCTGCGGAGCCGCGACGAGATGCTCGCGGAGGTCCGACAACGCCTCCTTCAGGCCCAGCAGTTGGCCAAACACTACTACGACAGTCATCATCGCGAGGTGGAGTTCGCAGTAAGCGATTGGGTGTGGCTGTGTCTTCTTCACCGCTCTACGCGGTCACTAGATCCCCGCACGAAGAAGAAGCTGGGTCCTCGCTATGCCGGGCCCTTTGCTGTCCTGGAGCGCATTGGGAAGGTGGCTTACCGCCTTCAGCTTCTAGCGGGCACTCGCATCCACGACGTCTTCCATGTGGGGATGCTCAAGCCCTTCCGTGGAGAGTCACCCGCGGGCCCTCCCGCGCTTCCCCCGACTACCGACGGACGTCTTCTTCCTGGACCGGAGAAGGTCTTGCAGGCCCAGCTCTGTCGAGGCATTTGGTACATGCTGATTCAGTGGGCTGGACTTCCGGCAAAGGACACCACTTGGGAGCAGCGCGAGGAGTTCCGCCAACACTATCCAGAGTTTCAGCTCGAGGACGAGTTGTTTGCGCAGGCGGGGAGAGATGTTATGACCGACAGGACCTACAGCCGTAGGAGGCCCACCGGGCAAGCTTAGCCCGCAAGTTATCTTAGTTTTATTTCACGTTATGGTTATATAAACAGACTGTAAGACTATTTTGAGATTTAAGCAATAAGACTATTCTATTGCCCGGCTCCCAAAGGAGCCGGAAACCCTAAACCCTAGCCGCCACTTGCCCTCGCCGCCGCCGCCGCCATCGCAAGGACGGCGCCTCGTCGCCGGCCGCCGCGCTCCAGCCCATGCCCACCTCCCTATTTCCCATACCACCTACGTCCTAGACCCGGTAGGGCTCTAGGTTCTACCAAGTGTACTTGTCAGCCGTTTGTAAAGATATATCAGTTGATAGAAGCTTTTTAAGATAAGTTTTTTAATATATAAAGAGATGCCACTTACACAAGCACCTAAATCACACGAAACACACTTACATAATTCTTTTTAATGGTGTAAGGTACAGTGGGTACTTCCGGATCTCCCAACTTCTTAAAACTTTTACCCTCAGAAGAATACCCTAAATTTTTTAATGGCGTATAGTAGATATCCACCAGTATCTTTCTTTTGTTGGTGACAATATATTCCATACTTTGCAAATATTTCATCTTTACTTTTCTGAGCTTCATTTGGGAAGGGCATATGTTTTGGAACCCATGGTTCTCTCTCTTTACCATGTATTGTAGCTTCTTTAGTTTTTCTTGTTTTTCTAGCGGGTGGTACTTCATCCTTTTCCTTTTAAATAACTATCAGAACTTCAGGAGTTTCTTTTTCAACTTTTTGTGTGTCATTCTCATTATCTTGATTAGGTTCTTGTCCCTCATTACCACTTTCAGTTTTAGTATCAGAAACACAAATATCATGTCGAGGTTCTTGTGAATTATTATTACCATCATGATTTTTAGCAACTTCAGAAAATTCAACATCTCTAGATTTCTTCTTTCTCCTTTTCCTCTTAGAAAAAACCAGGGCCCGAGTGCCATGATTTCAGATCTGAACCTATTATGTTTTCATGAATATATGTGTGTTTTTCATCCTATCTTGCAAGTCTATAGTCACCTATTATGTGTTATGATCCGACAACCCTGAGGTGACAATAATCGAGATACTTCTCGGTGATTACCGTAGTTTGAGGAGTTCATGTATTCACTATGTGCTAATGCTTTGTTCCGGTTCTCTATTAAAAGGAGGCCTTAATATCCCTTAGTTTCCGCTAGGACCCCGCTGCCATGGGAGGGTAGGACAAAAGATGTCATACAAGTTCTTTTCCATAAGCACGTATGACTATTTACGGAATACATGCCTACATTACATTGATGAATTGGAGCTAGTTCCATGTCACCCTATGTTATAGCTATTACATGAAAATAAAAGAGACTATTTACCGCCTTGTGCGGGAAATAGAATTTTTTATTGCTACATGGGCAGGAAAAAATGGGCTGACTTTACGGGGCAATAGGGCGCGTGGCCCATGTACAAAATTATGCACAAATTTCTTTTCCTTTGCTGATAGATGAACATAGAAAGTTTAATACCACCTTGGATAGAAAAATAATAATCTTTTGGTGGTGAACGGAGGAAAAAATCGGAGAAACGCACCTTGCTTTATTAGTAGGTATAGATAGGTGCTGCCCCTTCTTAATTTTATGATTCTTGGATAATTCTATTGGGGTGACCTTCAGGATATAAAGGTCTTGGGTGGAAGCTCCACCTCCTACTTGATAGAGACGAATGTGTCCTGTTTTTCGATGAGGGGTAACTATCGTTTTCGGTGAAGTAGACTTTGACGATCCAACTACGAATGTGTGAAGACGCCGCACATTAGCAATGGCAAAACACTCTGTGAGGTTATTAACCACGTCGGAGTACGATCAACCTGACCACGAAGGTCTAATTCCTACACGCAAACGAAGAACAAGCAAGAACTAAGAATGCAATCTGGATATTGCGAATTAAGATGAAAGTTTTATTGATGAAAGTGGTGTTCTATAAATGTATTGGCCGGGTCGTTGGACACAAATGAAGTACGCGAGTTGCAACTATGGCAAAGTTTAATCTAAAAAAATCCAAATCTAAAGGACGCCCTAAGGGCTGTATTTATAGGGAAAAAGAAAGTGAATTTTGCCTCCTTTGGCAAGGTGGGACTAAAATCCTTCTTGAGTCATTTCCCCTACGATACGGATTAAAAAAATAGGCCATTAAAGTAGTATTTCAAAATTACATAGGCCTAGCCCAAAAATAAGGTGGTGCAACAACTATAATAAGTTATGATGAAATTTATGAAAGGTCATCTTGTATATTTCGTCCATGTCCTTGTATGTCATCATGGTGGCTTCAAAGTGCTGAAATCTCCAATTGAAACTCCATTCTTGTTCTTCGTGCGCGCCTTCATCTCCATGCTTGGTCATGCTCCAGTGTTCATCCCTCTTGTCCATGCGAGACCCTTCATTCATAAACAACACAAATATATCCAATTTAGGCAGCATCATATTCTCATGAACATAGAGACATTACTAAGAAACAAAAGTACCTGATAATTTAATTGGCACGCGTGAGCTCTAATAATTGGTCTAATATGTGTGGCAGAAGCGATTATGGGTGTAACCGTGGTAGAGATGTCGTCATCATCCTCCCCTTCTTGAAGTGAAGTCGTCCTCGATGTAAGCTCATCTTCCTCTTCCAAATAGGGCTCCAAATCTACAATGTTAAATGTGAGACTAACCCCAAAAACTTTAGGCAGCTTAATCTTATATGCATTATTATTTATTTTCTCTAACACCTTAAGAGGACCATCTGCACGTGGCATAATATTAGACTTGCGTAAATAAGGAAACATATCTTTGTATAAATGTAACCAAATAAGATCTCCTGGTTCAAGCACAAAATCTATAACTATATGCTCTCTTCTACAAAAGTTTGTATGCTTAGTACAATATCTTGACTAGATTGATCAAACTAGATGTATAACACCCAACTGGACCAAGTCAGTAGCAGATAACATTATCCAAGTAGTTGTAACGTACAGAAAGGCCAGGCACATGAAAATGGACCAAATAATCCTGAAGACAATCCCAACAATTAACATAGATACCAGAGCATGTCTTATTGCTATCAACACATTAACTGGTGATACTATAGAAGCATTTACCAAACTAAGTTCGAACTTAGCTCAATCATTGATATACACTAACAGAGCCAATATTTGATTATGCTACAATTAGAGGGGCAATTATGCTAGTACAAAACCAAGAGCATCATTAGAGTTTAAGTAACCAAATTTCCACCATGAAAGGTCACTACTCACTGCAACTAACCAAATTGTTAGTACAGATACCATTATCTAGCGAAATCGACACCACCAGAGGACAATTTCATAAGCATGCCATTGCCGTCGCTCTATGGCCATGACTAGAGAGTTGGGTCGCACGAGTGCAGGGCTCCGAAATTTTACCCGATCTCCATTATCGATCCACCAGGACGTCAGCGACCGGAGTAGGAGTACACCGAGGTGGAGGGGGACGCCGGGTGGAGGGCGGTGCCTGGTGGTGGTGGTGCTCGGCATCGGGGCACATCAAGATATTGCTCCCCTTCGGGGCGGTGATGGGTGATGGCTCCAAAGGATATTGCTCCGGGCTGGGTCAAACGAGGAGGGAGAGGTAGCTGTCTGTCACACCCTGTTTTCATACCACATCATTTAAGTTAATTAAGCATGAAAATTGGGACCAACAAAAACTTTTGTGTGATTTGGCTTTATTTTGATTTGGTATTGCCATTTAAAAAGTGCTCTTAAAATCAAATAAATTCCCCAAGTCTTATACTTCATCTCCTTGCTCCAAAACTTTGTCCAATGATCATACCATGTGTATAGGACATAAAAATATTTCCTTACAAAAATAGTTTGACCAAGAAGTATTTTCTAAATTAGGTTTTCCAAAAACCCTTGAGTTAAGGCTTGAACTACAAGTACTTAATTTAGGTTGTGAAAAATCTTTCAAAATTTATATTTGAATCCTATTAGCTACGGGAATCCCCAAAACCCCAAAAATATTATTTTAAAAGTTATTTTGCTATTTTATGTAAAGGCTTTTTCTTAAGGCCAGAAATGGGCTTTAATAGGTTAAAATTATTCTAGTGTCTCAAAAATATTTGAGAAAATTTAGGGAAGCTCAGTGGACATATATTGTCCATATATATGAGTTTCAACACATGGTCATGTTCAAAATATTAGTTAAATCCCTCAAAAAACCCTTTCTGGATACTTCAAGCTTTTGAAATATTTACAAAGAAAATTTTCCCCATAAATTCCAAGAAAATTCTATCATATCACAATTTCTCTAGTTGGTGATCTTGACAAGTCCCATGTCATGGAGAACAAGCTAACCCTATCAAACCCCCTCAAAACCCTCTGTGCTGATTTCCAAGTTTGAACAACTTTGCACTACTAAGTTTCACCAAATGTGTTCAAACTTGGTACACATTCTCACATTTACTGTTCTTTCACCTAGACCAGGTGGTTCAAAAAGGAGAACCAGATAGCTTGGTCAAATCTTGCCAAAACTATTTGTGCCTATTTTTAGGGTTTGAGAAAGTTACATTGGCAAGTTTCTCCAAATGAGCTTAAATTTTTACCACAGTGTCACATGATTATGACCATCACCCCTATCAAGTAACACAAGAAGAAGATGAGTGCATCTAGGTCAAACCGCACCAAACACTTTCTGCCATTTTACCAAAACACCTGTTTTGACCCCTTCCACTATTCTCCTTGAGCTCAACCTTTTACTAGAGCCTCCCTAGTCATCTTCTACCCTCAGAAACTCTCTCTCCTCCTTAGCTCAACGATTGAAGGGGGTAAAACCCATTTTACTCTTCTAGACATCACATTTCTCTCTATCTCAACCACACCTCTCTCCCAGTAGTTCACCAGGGCATCCAAGGCCACCTCTGCATTTTTTACTTCTCCCACGACCCCCAGACACTAGTGGCCGTGCCCACACCGCCTAAACTATGGTTGTGCCAGCCATATGCATGCTCTTGAGCATGCTATAGTGCACCGGAGCACTATTGCCGCTCGCTGCCCAACGCCCCCGACCACCTCGGGCATCCCCCGCACGTGTGCCGATGCACCTCACTGTCCGCAACACAGCACACGGTCCACCCTTTCCTCCCCCTTCTCTCTCGCCTAACTCGCGTGTGAACAGTGTTGGGAAACGTAGCATGCAATTTCCAAAACTTTCCTACGCTCACGCAAGATCTATCTAGGAGATGCATAGCAACGAGAGGGGGAGAGTGTGTCCATGTACCCTCGTAGACCAAAAGCGGAAGCGTTTGTTAACGCGGTTGATGTAGTCGAACTTCTTCTTGTTCCGATCGATCAAGCAACGAACGTGTGGCACCTCTAAGTTCTACACACGTTTAACTCGATGACGTCCCTCGAACTCTTGATCCAGCAAAGTGTCGAGGGAGAGTTATGTCAGCACGACGTCGTGGTGACGGTGATGGTGAAGTTGGTGACGGTGATGGTGAAGTGACCCGCGCAGGGCTTCGCCTAAGCACAACGTGAATATGACCGGAGGCGTAAACTGTAGAGGGGGCACCACACACGGCTAGGAATAGTTGATGTGTGTTCTAGGCGCCCCCTCCCCACATATATAAAGGAGGGAGGGGGAGGGAGGCAGCCCTAGGCGCGCCCAAGTAGGAGGAATCCTACTTGGGCTCCTAGTCCAAGTCGACCTCCCCCTTTCCTTTTACCGGAAGGGGGAGGAGGGAAGAGGGGGGCACCGCCCCCTCCTACTCCAATTCGTCCTCCTTCCTTGGGGGGGGCACCCCTTGTGGGCTGGTGTGCTCCCCTCCTATGGCCCATATGGCCCATATCTTCCCCTGGTGGGTTCCGGTAACCCTCCGATACTCCGATATGTACCCGACACATTCCGGAACACTTTCGGTGTCCGAATACTATCATCCAATATATCAATATATCGTTTATTTCGAGACTCCTCGTCATGTCCATGATCTTATCCGGGACTCCGAACAACATTCGGTCACCAAATCACATAACTCATATAATACAAATCGTCATCGAACGTTAAGCGTGCGGACCCTATGGGTTCGAGAACTATGTAGACATGACCGAGACACCTCTCCGGTCAATAACCAACAGTGGAACCTGGATGCTCATATTGGCTCCCACATATTCTACAAAGATCTTTATCGGTCGAACCGTTATGACAACATACGTTATTTCCTTTGTCATCGATATGTTACTTGCCCGAGATTCGATTGTTGGTATCTTCATACCTAGTTCAATCTCGTTATCGGCAAGTCTCTTTACTCGTTCTGTAATGCATCGTCCCGCAACTAACTCATTAGTCAAATATCTTCCAAGGCTTCTTATGATGTGCATTACCGAGAGGGCCCAGAGATACCTCTCCGATACTCGGAGTGACAAATCCTAATCTCGATCTATGCCAACCCAACAAACACCTTTGGAGATACCTACAGAGCATCTTTATAATCACCCAGTTACGTTGTGACGTTTGATAACACACAAGGCATTCCTCCGGTATCTGGGAGTTGCATAATATCATAGTCGGAGGAATATGTATTTGACATGAAGAAAGCAGTAGCAATAAAACTGAACAATCATTATGCTAAGCTAACGAATGGGCCTTGTCCATCACATCATTCTCCTAATGATGTGATCGCGTTCATCAAATGACAACACATGTCTATGGCTAGGAAACTTAACCATCTTTGATTAACGAGCTAGTCAAGTAGAGGCATACTAGGGACACGGTGTTTTGTCTATGTATCCACACATGTATCAAGTTTCCGGTTAATACAATTCTAGCATGAATAATAAACATTTATCATGAATAAGGAAATATAAAATAACAACTTTATTATTGCCTCTAGGGCATATTTCCTTCAGTCTCCCACTTGCACTAGAGTCAATAATCTTGATTACATTGTAAAGATTTTAACACCCATGGAGTCTTGGTGCTAATCATGTTTTGCTCGTGGAAGAGGCTTAGTAAACGGGTCTGCCACATTCAGACCCGTATATATTTTGCAAATCTCTATGTCTCCCTCCTTGACTAGATCATAGATGGAGTTGAAGCGTCTCTTGATGTGTTTGGTCTTTTTATGAAATCTGGATTCCTTCGCCAAGGCAATTGCTCCAGTATTGTCACAAAAGATTTTCATTGGACCCTATGCACTAGGTATTACACCTAGATCGGATATGAACTCCTTCATCTAGACTCCTTCATTTGTTGCTTCCGAAGCAGCTATGTACTCCGCTTCACACGTAGATCCCGCCACCATGCTCTGCTTGGAATTGCACCAACTGACAACTCCACCATTCAATAAAAATACATATTCGGTTTATGACTTAGAGTCATCCGGATCAGTGTCAAAGCTAGCATCGACATAACCATTTACGACGAGCTCTTTGTCACTTCCATAAACGAGAAACATATCCTTAGTCCTTTTCAGGTACTTCAGGATGTTCTTGACTGCTGTCCAGTGATCCACTCCTGGATTACTTTGGTACCTACCTGCTAAACTTATAGCAAGGCACATATCAGGTCTGATACACAAGATAGCATACATGATAGAAGCTATGGCTGAGGCATAGGGAATGACTTCCATTTTCTCTCTATCTTCTACAGTGATCGGGCATTGAGTCTGACTCAACTTCACACCTTGTAACACAGGCAAGAACCCTTTCTTTCACTGATCCATTTTGAACTTCTTCAAAACTTTATCAAGGTATGTGCTTTGTGAAAGTCCTATCAAGTGTCTTGATCTATCTCGATAGATCTTGATGCCCAATATATAAGCAGCTTCACCGAGGTCTTTCATCGAAAAACTTTTATTCAAGTATTCTTTTATGCTATCCAGAAATTCTATATCATTTCCAATCAGCAACATGTCATCCACATATAATATTAGAAATGCTACAGAGCACCCACTCACTTTCTTGTAAATACAAGATTCTCCGGAAGTCTGTATAAAACCATATGCTTTGATCACCTCATCAAAGCGTATATTCCAACTCCGAGATGCTTGCACCAATCCATAAATGGATAGCTGGAGCTTGCACACTTGTTAGCACCTTTAGGATCGACAAAACCTTCTGGTTGTATTATATACAACTCTTCTTTAAGAAATCCATGAAGGAATTTAGTTTTGATGTCCATTTGCCATATTTCATAATCATAAAATGCGGCAATTGCTAACATGATTCGGACAGACTTAAGCATCACTACGGGTGAGAAAGTCTCATCGTAGTCAACTCCTTGAACTTGTCAAAAACCTTTTGCAACAAGTCCAGATTTATAGACAGTAACATTACCATCAGCGTCAGTCTTCTTCTTGAAGATCCATTTATTCTCTATGGGTCGCCGATCATCGGGCAAATTCACCAAAGTCCATACTTTCTTCTCATATATGGATCCTATCTCAGATTTCATGGCCTCAAGCCATTTATCGAAATCTAGGCTCATCGTAGCTTCTTCATAGTCCGTAGGTTCGTCATGGTCAAGTAACATGACTTCCAAAATAGGATTACCATACCACTCTGGTGCGGATCGTGCTCTGGTTGACCTATGAGGTTTTGTAGTAACTTGATCTGAAGTTTTATGATCATTATCATTAGCTTCCTCTCTAGTTGGTGTAGGCATCACGGGAACGGATTTCTCGGATGAGCTACTTTCCAAATTGAGAGAAGGTACAATTACCTCATCAATTTCTACTTTCCTCCCACTCACTTCTTTCGAGAGAAACTCCTTCTCTAGAAAGGTTCCATTCTTGGCAACAAAGATCTTGCCTTCGGATTTGTGGTACAAGGTGTACCCAATTGTTTCCTTAGGGTATCATATGAAGACGCACTTCTCCGATTTGGGTTCAAGCTTATCAGGCTAAAGCCTTTCGACATAAGCATCGCATCCCCAAATAAGAAATGACAGCTTAGGTTTATTGCTAAACCATAGTTCATACGGTGTCGTCTCAACGGATTTTGACGGTGCCTTGTTTAAGTGAATGCAGCTGTCTCTAATGCATAACCCCAAAATGATAGTTGGTAAATCGGTAAGAGACATCATAGATCGCACCATATCTAATAAAGTACGGTTACGACGTTCGGACAAACCATTACGCTGTGGTGTTCCAGGTGGTGTGAGTTGTGAAATTATTCCATATTTTTAAATGAAGGCCAAACTTGTAACTCAAATATTCAACTCCACGATCAGATCGTACAAAATTTATTTTCTTGTTACGATGATTCTCCACTTCACTTTGAAATTCTTTGAACTTTTCAAATGTTTCAGACTTGTGTTTCATTAAGTAGATATACCCATATCTGCTCAAATCATCTGTGAAGGTCAAAAAATAACGATACCTTCCACGAGCCTCAACACTCATCGGACCACATACATTGGTATGTATTATTTCCAATAAGTCATTGGCTCGTTCCATTGTTCTGGAGAACGGAGTTTTAGTCATCTTGCCCATGAGGCATGGTTCGCAAGTATCAAATGATTCATAATCAAGTGATTCCAAAAGTGCATCCGCATGGAGTTTCTTCATGCGCTTTACACCAATATGACCTAAACGGCAGTGCCACAAATATGTTGCACTATAATTATGAACTTTGCATCTTTTGGCATCAATATTATGAATATGTGTATCACCATGATCAAGATTCAACAGAAATAGACCACTCTTCAAGGGTGCATGACCATAAACGATATTACTCATATAAATAGAACAACCATTATTCTCCGATTTAAATGAATAACCGTCTCACACTAAATAAGGTCCAGATATAATGTTCATGCTCAACGCTGGCACGAAATAACAATTATTCAGGTCTAAAACTAATCCCTATGGTAGATGTAGAGGTAGCATGCCAACGACGATCACATCGACCTTGGAACCATTCCCGACACGCATCATCACCTCTTCCTTAGCCAATCTTTGTTTAATCCATAGTCCCTCTTTCGAGTTACAAATATAAGCAACCAAACCGGTATCAAATACCCAGGCACTAGTACGAGTATTAGTAAGGTACACATCAATAACATGTATATCAAATATACCTTTGTTCACTTTGCCATCCTTCTTATCTGCCAAATACTTGGGGCAGTTCCGCTTCCAGTGACCAGTCCCTTTGCAGTAGAAGCACTCAGTTTCAAGCTTGGGTCCAGCTTTGGGTTTCTTCCCGGGTGTGGCAACTTTCTTGCCATTCTTCTTGAAGTTCCCCTTTTTCCCCTTGCCTTTTTTCTTGAAACTAGTGGTCTTGTTAACCATCAACACTTGATGCTCCTTCTTGATTTCTACATCCGCAGCTTTGAGCATTGCGAAGAGCTTGAGAATAGTCTTTTCCGTCCTTTGCATATTATAGTTCATCACGAAGCCTTTATAGCTTGGTGGTAGGATTGGAGAACTCTGTCAATAACACTATCATCTGGAAGATTAACTCCCAGCTGAGTCAAGTGATTATGATATCTAGACATTCTGAGTATGTGTTCACTGACAGAACTGTTCTCCTCCATCTTGCAGCTATAGAACTTGTTAGAGACTTCATATCTCTCAACTCGGTCATTTGCTTGAAATATTAACTTCAAATCTTGGAACATCTCATATGGTCCATGACGTTCAAAATGTCTCTGAAGTACCGATTCTAACTCGTAAAGCATGGCACACTGAACTATCGAGTAGTCATCAGATCAAGCTTGGCAGACATTCATAAGGTCAACATCTGCTGCAGTAGGCCTTTCACCTAGTGGTGTATCAAGGACATAATTCTTCTGTGCAGCAATGAGGATAATCCTCAAGTTACGGACCCAGTCCGTGTAGTTGCTACCATCATCTTTTAACTTAGCATTCTCTAGGAACACATTAAAATTCAAGGGAACGGTAGCACGGGCCATTGATCTACAATATAGATATGCAAAAACTATCAGGACTAAGTTCATGATAAATTAAGTTCAATTAATCATATTACTTAAGAACTCCCACTTAGATGGACATCCCTCAAGTCATCTAAATGATATGTGACCCAAATCAACTAAACCATGTCCGATCATCACGTGAGATGGATTAGTAATCAATGGTGAACATCTCTATGTTGATCATATCTACTATATGATTCATGTTCGACCTTTTGGTCTCTAGTGTTAGGAGGCCATGTCTGTACATGCTAGGCTCGTCAAGTTTAAGTCGAGTATTCCACATGTGCAAAACTGGCTTGCACCCGTTGTATGTGAACGTAGAGCCTATCACACCCGATCATCACGTGGTGTCTCAGCACGAAGAACTTTCGCAACGATGCATACTCGGGGAGAACAATTATACCTTGAAATTTAGTTAAGGGATCATCTTATAATGCTACCGCCGCACTAAGCAAAATGAGATGCATAAAGATAAACATCACATGCAATCAAAATATGTGACATGATATGGCCATCATCATCTTGTGCTTTTGATCTCCATCTCCAAAGCAACGTTATGATCTCCATCGTCACCGGCTCGACACCTTGATCTCCACCATAGCGTCGTGGTCGTCTCACCAACTATTGCTTCTACAACAATCGCTACCGCTTAGTGATAAACTAAAGCAATTACATAGCGCTTGCATTTCATACAATAAAGCGACAACCATAAGGCTCCTGCTAGTTACTTTTACAAAACATGATCATCTCATACATCAACGTATATCACATCATGTCTTGACCATATCACATCACAACATGCCCTGCAAAAACAAGTTAGACGTCTTCTACTTTGTTGTTGCAAGTTTTACGTGGCTGCTACGGGCTTCTAGCAAGAACCGTTCTTACCTATGGCACAAAACCACAACGGTGATTTATCAAGTTTGTTGTTTTAAACTTCAACAAGGACCGACCGCAGTCAAATTCGATTCAACTAAAGTTGGAGAAACAGACACCCGCCAGCCACTTTTATGCAAAACTAATTGCATGTCTGTCGATGGAACCGGTCTCATGAACATGGTCATGTAAGCTTGGTCCGGGCCGCTTCATCCAACAATACCACCGAATAAAAATAAGACATTGGTGGTAAGCAGTATGACGATCACCGCCCACAACTCTTTGTTTTCTACTCGTGCATATCATCTACGCATAGACCTGGCTCGGATGCCACTATTGAGAAACATAGCATTCAATTTCAAAAAAAATTCCTACGCTCATGCAAGATCTATCTAGGAGATGCATCCATGTACCCTCGTAGACCAAAAGCAGAAACGTTTGTTAACGCGATTGATGTAGTCGAACTTCTTCTTGTTCTGACCGATCAAGCACCGAACGTACGGCACCTCTGAGTTCTCCACACATTCTGCTCGATGACGTCCCTCAAACTCTAGATCCAGCAAAGTATCGAGGGAGAGTTACGTCAGCACGACGACGTGGTGACGGTTATGGTGAAGTAATCCGCGCAGGGCTTCACCTAAGCACTACGTGAATATGACCGGAGGCATAAACTGTGGAGGGGGTGCCGCACACGGCTTGGAATAGTTTATGTGTGTTCTAGGCGCCCCCTTCCCACATATATAAAGGAGGGAGGGGGAGGGAGGCAGCCCTAGGCGCGCCCAAGTAGGAGGAATCCTACTTGGGCTCCCAGTCCAAGTCGGCCTCTGATGTCTTCTACACAAATTTATTCTTGTAGACTCATGTTGGGCCTCCAAGCGCAGAGATTTGTAGGACAGTAGCAATTTTCCCTCAAGTGGATGACTTAAGGTTTATCAATCCGTGGGAGGCATAGGATGAAGATAGTCTCTCTCAAGCAACCCTGCAATCAAATACAAGAAATCTCTTGTGTCCCCAACACACCCAATACAATGGCAAATTGTATAGGTGCACTAGTACGGCAAAGCGATGGTGATAAAAGTGTAATACGGATAGTAGATATTGGTTTTTGTAGTAAGAACAATAAAAAACAGCAAGGTAATAAGTGATAAAACGAAGCAAAACGGTATTGCAATGATGGAAAATGAGGCCTAGGGTGCATACTTTCACTAGTGCAGTCCCTCAACAATGCTAACATAGTTGGATCATATGATTATCCATCAAAGTGCAATAAAGAATCACTCCCGAGTTCCTATTAGCGGAGAACAAAAGATAGAAATTGTTTGTAGGGTACGAAACCACCTCAAAGCTATTCTTTCCGATCAATCTATCCTAGAGTTCATGCTAAAATAACAGCAAGCTATTCTTTCCGATCGATCTAATCAAGAATTCGTACTAAAATAACACCATATGATACATACCAACCAACTCTAATGTCACCTAGATACCCCAATGTCACCGCGAGTACCCGTGAGTTAATTATACGATATGTATCAAACAATTTCAGATTCATAATACTCAATCCACACAAAGAACTACAAGGAGACCCCAAAGTTTCTATTGGAGAAATGATAATAAAAATGTGCATCAACCCCTACGCATAGATTACCCCAAAGCCACCTCGGGAATCCGCAAGTTGAGTGCCATAACATATATCAAGTGAATCAAAATAATACCCCATTGTCACCATAGGTATTCATATGCAAGACATATATCATGTGCTCTCAAATTTGAGCATTCAATCCGACATGACAAAACTTCAAAGGGTAAAGATTCAATTCATCACAACAAGAGTAGAGAAGGTAGAAACATCATATGATCCATCTATGTTAACAAAGCCCATGATATATCAAGATCGTGACATCTCAAGATCACGAGAGAGAGAGAGAGAGAGAATACACACATAGCTACTGGTACAAACCCTCAGCCCCGAGGGTGGACTACTCCCTCCTCATCATGGTGGCCGCCGGGATGATGAAGATGGCCACCGGTGATGATCTTCCCCTCCGGCAGGGTGCCAGAATGGGCTCCGTATTGGTTTTTTATGGCTACAGAGGCTTGCGGCGGCGGAACTTCTGATTTAGGGTCTCCGTGAGGGTTTTTGGAATATTTGAGAATTTATAGGGCGAAGAAGGGGTACGGGAGGCCACCGAGGTGGGCACAATCCACCGGGGCGTGCCTGGGGGCCCAGGTGCACCCTGGTGGGTTGTGCCCCCCTCGGGGTGCCCCCAGGTGCTGCTTTGGCCCATTGGTGGTCTTTTGGTCCATAAAAAATCCACAAAAAGTTTCGCGGTGTTTGGAGAACTTTGATTTCTGCACAAAAAACAACACCACGTTAGTTCTGCTGAAAACAGCGTCAGTCCCGGTTATTTCCATGCAAATCATACCAAAGCCATATAAAATTATTGTAAACATGGCATGAATACTTCATAAATTATAGATACGTTGGAGACGTGTCACACCCAATATGCGACCCTATCCTAAAGGAACTCAATGGTCCCACCAAGGATAGAAGCGCATATTGGAGACGCTTTTGCAAGGTGGATATCATTACATCGTACCAGTACATAATAGTTGGGGATACATACAAGAGGCATACAATGCCACACAAATACAACATCATCATACATAAGAGCAACATCCGGCTACGGATGATACACAAACAGAAACTCAAACGACATCCACCCTGCTAGCCCAGGCTGCCGACCAGCAACCTATCCCCTGAACGAAGAAGTAGAAGAAGAGCTCCAAAACAAGTAAACATCGCTCTCACGTCATGATCATCATATACCTGTACCTGCAATTGTTGTTGTAGTAATTTGTGAGCCACGAGGACTCAGCGATCCCATTACCATGGGTATCAAGACTAGCAAAGTTTAATGGGTATAGAATGGATAAGTGGTGAGGTTGTAGTAGCGACTAAGCATGTATGGTGGCTAACTTACGAATACAAGAATGAGGTGAGAAGCTACGCAAACGGTCGCAAACTAGTAATGATCAAGAAGTGATCTTGAACTACTTACGTTCAAACATAACCCCACCGTGTTCTCTTTTTGACCCACTCGAAAAGAGACCATCATGGTTACACACGTAGTTGGGTATTTTAGTTCGAGTCTGGTGTCAAGTTCTCTACAACCGGATATTAACAAATTCCCATCTGCCACATAACCGCGGGCACGGCTATCGAAAGTTTAAACCCTGCAGGGGTGTCCCAACTTAGCCCATTATAAGCTCACGATCCGCAGAGACAATCCTCCATCGCGGGACATCCAATCAGACTCGGGATCCCGGTGCACAAGACATTTCGACAATGGTAAAACAAAACCAGCAAGACCTCCCGGTGTGCCGAGAAATCCAGATAGGAGCCGCACGTATCTCGTTCTCAGGGCACCACGAATGAGCGACGCGTACAGGTGCCAAAATACCCCAGGTTGCCCCAGGGCGGCCCCGCACAGTGCTCTAGTTTGGACCAACATTCAGAGGAGCACTCGCCCGGGAGTTGATTAAAAATACTAGGGGTCCGGAGAAAATCCCCTATTTAAGCATCATATTACAAGCCAGGGGCCTCGAGGGCTCGAATACAAGTGCTCGATCATAGATGAGTCAGCGGAAGCAACAATATCTGAGTACAGACATAAGTTAAACAAGTTTGCCTTAAGAAGGCTAGCACAAACTGGGATACAGATCGAAAGAGGCGCAGGCCTCCTGCCTAGGATCCTCCGAAACTACTCCTGATCATCGTCAGCGGCCTGCACGTAATAGTAGGCACCTCCGGTGTAGTAGGAGTCGTCATCGACGGTGGTGTCTAGCTCCTGGGCTCCAGCATCTGGTTGCGGCAACCAGGTAGAAGGGAAAGGGGGAAAGGGGGGAGAAAAGCAACCGTAAGTACTCATCCAAAGTACTCGCAAGCAAGGATCTGCACTACATATGCATGGGTATATGTGTAAAGAGGCAATATTGGTGGACTGAACTGCAGAAAGCCAGAATAAGAGGGGGATATCTAGCCCTATCGAAGACTACGCTTCTGGCAACCTCCATCTTGCAGCATGTAGAAGAGAGTAGATTGAAGTCATCCAAGTAGCATCGCATAGCATAATCCTACCCGGCGATCCTCCCCTCGTCGCCCTGTGGAAAAGCGATCACCGGGTTGTCTGTGGAATTTGTCTGGGTGTGTTTTATTAAGTATCCGGTTCTAGTTGTCATAAGGTCAAGGTACAACTCCGGGTCGTCCTTTTACCGAGGGACACGGCTATTCGAATAGATAAACTTCCCTACAGGGGTGCACCACATAACCCAACACGCTCGATCCCATTTGGCCGGACACACTTTCCTAGGTCATGCCCGACCTCGGAAGATCAACATGTCACAGCCCTACCTAGGCACAACAGAGAGGTCAGCACGCCGGTCTAAATCCTATGGCACAGGGGTCTGGGCCCATCGCCCATTGCACACCTACACATTGCGAGGGTGACCGAAAGTAGAACTAGCCCCCTTAATACAAGAGCAGGCTTACGTTCCAATCCGACGCGCACCGCTCAGTCACTGACGTCACGAAGGCTTCGGCTGATACCACGACGTCGAGTGCCCATATCTTTCCCGCGTAGTTGGTTAGTGCGTATAGGCCAGTGGCCAGACTCAGATCAAATACCAAGATCTCGTTAAGCGTGTTATTATGAAGTAACCACGGACGCCGACCAGGGCCAGACCCACCTCTCGCCTAGGTAGTCTCAACCTGCCCTATCGCTTCGCCACAAAGTAACAGTCGGGGGCCGTCGGGAACCCAGGCCCACCTCTACCGGGATGGAGACACCTGTCCTTCCAGCCCCCACATCGAAATCACTTACGGGTACCCAACGAGCTGACCCGACTTTAGTCACCATCTGTATAGTATGTATATATGTATAGTATATACCCGTGATCACCTCCCGAGTGATCACGGCCCAATAGTATAGCAAGGCAGACTGACAAGAATGTAGGGCCAATGATGATAAACTAGCATCCCATACTAAGCATTTAGGATTGCGGGTAAGGTATCAATGACTGTAGCAACAATGACAGGCTATGCAACAGAATAGGAGTAACCGGATAGTAACATGCTACACTACTCTAATGCAAGCAGTATAGAGAAGAATAGGCGATATCTGGTGATCAAGGGGGGGGGGGGCTTGCCTGGTTGCTCTGGCAAGGAGGGGCCGTCAACTCCGTAGTCGAACTGGGGTCGCCGGCAGTCTCGCGGTGTACCGGAAAGAAGTAACGGAGGGGGAACACAATAAATAACAAAGCAATCAAAGCATCACAAAGCGTGACATGGCAATACGCGGTGTTAGGTGTGCCCTAACGCGGTAGTAGGTGATACCGACGAAGGGTGGAAACATCCGGGAAAGTATCCCCGGCGTTTCGCGTTTTCAGACAGATGAACCAGAGGTGAAATGTTGCAGGTTCGCTATGCTAGGAACGTGTGGCTGACGAACGGGTTGCGTATTCAGATTCGTCTCGTTGTTCTGAGCAACTTTAATGTACAAAGTTTTTCCATCTAAGCTACGGTTTATTTTATATTAATTTTTAAAGTTTTAAAACACTTTCTAAATTATTATTATTCAATCAATTCGAAATTAGTATTATTGCATCAGCATGACGTCAGTATGACGTTAGCAGTCAACAGAGGTGTTGACTGGTCAAACTGACGTGTGGGTCCCGCATGTCATACTCTGTTAACTAATTAACCAAATTAATTAGTTTAATTAACAGATTAGTTAGGTTAGTTAATTAATTATGTTAATTAAACAAGATTAATTAAGTTAATTAATTAATTAAATTTATATTCATTATTATTTTTTTATTTTATTTTTTAAATCGTTCTGGGGCTGGGCCCCACATGTCTGTGGCCCAAAGGGGCCATAGCGGTTCGGGCGATAGCGGGTGCGGGCGCACCCGAGCGAGCGCTCGCCCGCAGGGCGGGACGAGGCCGGGCGGTCATCGGAGGGGGACGCCGGTGGGAGAGCAGCAGGGCAGCGCCGGAGTGGGCCGCGGGCCAGAGGGGGAGTGGCCGTGGCCGAGCCAGACGGCCGGGATGAGGCACGGG
>NC_057810.1:397632672-397640172 GCF_018294505.1 Triticum aestivum
GCGACTGGGCGCAGCGGGGGCGATGGGCGCAGCGCCCCGATCCAGATCCAGAGAGGGGGATCGTGGGGAATGAGAGAGGGAGCGACGTGGGGAGTGGCTAGGGTTCGGTGGGAATGGGGGGGGGGTAGTGGCCTTGTAGGCCAGAGATGGGGGGCGGCTGGGCCAGCCGGTCGGCCAGCTGGGCCGAGGCCCAACGGGAAGGGAGGTTTTCTCCTTTTGTTTGTTTTTTTCCTTTGTTATTTTTCTTTATTTCTTTTCTGTTACTTTTAGTTTCACGTTTATTTTAGATTCATAATTTACAAAAGTAGTCCCTAATTTAGTCTAAATAATTATACTACTGCCACATAAGTTTGGGCAACTGGATAGAATAGTTTAATAATTTATTAATTGTAGAAAGCATTTAATTAATTGTTTTGCTACTATTTTATTTACTTTAGGACAATCAAACACTTCCAAAGAGGTTGGTTTCTTCATCATTATTACTTATGCATTATTTGGCTCTCTCCAAACATTTTAGTTTTAAGATTGGAAAACTTTTATGGTTTGTTTGATTTTGAATTTGGATTTTGAACCGACTTCGAACTAACGCGAGATTAGTAACCGAAATGGAGTTGACGTGGCATCATTAGTTGAGGGTTAATGTAGCTTGATTATCCGGGCGTCACAGTTCTCCTCCACTACAAGAAATCTCGTCCCGAGATTTAAGAGGCGGAGTAAAGGGTTAAGCTTCAGGACACGAAATTCTAGCGAGTATTCTTGGTCTTGGTTGCTCTTCTCGAAGAGATCGATCCATTACGTTGATGTCTTCATTTCTCTGCTTCAGGACATCATGATCAAGTCATCATCCTTTCTTCGGGATCTCCATCATACTTACGGAAGGATAAGGGGTTGCTTCGGAAGAAGGAAACTCTACAAGGTGGTATAACTCAGGGAATGTGGTAGAAAGTAACTCTCAAGTTGAAAGTTAAATAAATATCGAGAGCAAAGTAAGGTTTCATGAGAAGTTTCAAGCGGCACGCAATCGTTCGATGCCTGAAACAACGTGCGAAATGGGTCCAAGCTGCGAGAGTAAGTATTGCGTCTGATACCAGAATAGAGCACTAGGAAGGTGGCCCGTGAATTAAATATGAAGCCAAGCGTGAGGAATATCCATTAGAAACAGGGTTGTACAGGAGAGTCAAGTTTCGATCCTGTGGAACTGTGGGTTATGGGCCCACTATGTGGGTTAAAAGTAGGAAGGGCGGTGACATCTTGCACGATCATGTAAGCAAGGCATGTAAGATAATAGCCTGTCAGTTATGTCGGCAACAACATCGGTACCAAGGGAAAGGGACGAAGAGAACCATTTTCCTGCTCGTTGAACAAGGCGGACCAGTAGGCAAAGTTCTCGTCCATCGGTGGTTACCGGAATGTCATCAACAAAAGTAACAGGGTCTTTCTGATAGAATTGTACACCGAGGTGTTTACAAAAGCAGGAGAATATTACTGCTTAGATCATATAGATCACATGAAAGGTTAAACCAAACAATGGAAAGGAAAATATGATTATCAGATTAAACAGAACAATGGAAAGGAAAATGTGTTAAAACACATATTTTAGGGGTATTTCCTTCCCAAGGACAAACAGAGTATGATATCCATGACAGGATATAATGTAGAAAACCCTCTAGGTAGGGGAAGAGAAATTTTCATGACATTACCCATACAACGGTGTTTGGATAATTGAGCAAGAAACAATTAGCATTGGGATAAGTGTTCTTGTTGAAAATCGCAGTACCACAGACATGCTTCGAGATAGCATTGACATGGTCTTCAAGCAAAGGTCGGACTTGGATACAAAAAGGATTCATCAGGAACAATATATAGAATAAGTCTTTCAATTTCCTCATGGAAGAATGGTTAACCTTGCTAAAAAAGAAACTATAACAAAAGGTCCTCTGGCTAGGGGTGCTAAGCAAAGTCACCACCTTACCGGGTTATGTAGAGACCAATGTTATAACCTTTTGGAAATATGTCCCGACCATCATATCTGACCGAGATTCAGATCTGATTGGTGTCAGGATACCTCAGACATCAGGATGCCTGAGAAGAAAAGGTGCAACACAATTTGACGAGATGACATTGTAAGATTCTCGGGAATTGCACTATGGAAGCGAGCTCCGAAACAAGAGCTCATCATTAAACCAATGAAGGGATAAGGTGGTAGCTGATGAACTCAGCGACAATTCATCGAGACTTCCAAAAGATGGGTTTGCACAATTATGTGAACAAGGAGATAACATTAGTCAGGTCAAATGATATAATGATGTATGCTCGAGGAAAACATACACAGTTAAACATTGGTTGAAAGGTGCACCCGAAATATGGGCTTAAGTAGCATGATCAATGTTAGAATGGTGGTTTGATAACTAATGATCTAAGAATGAAAAATTGACCATTAACTTCGAAGCAATAGGGTTGCTAGAAGTTTAGAATTTACACATCACAAACCATTTGTCGGTATTTCGGTTAGAAACAACACGGGGACCAAGAAAAGAATGGTGATGTTAATAAGTATCACTTGTATCAAGAATTCTTAAGGGTGGTGAATTTCCCATGACATTCTTGACATAAAAGTTAGCAATACTCCAAGGTAGAACATAACATAAGTTGGATAGCAAGGATCTCAAGGTACAACACAAAACATGAACAAGTTTGTGTTGAAGGGAAAGCAAGAATGTTGCCGATGATAACACAAATCATCGAGGGGCAAGGATGGTATTTCTCATCATGAATACAATTGATATCCTGGAGGAACTCAAAATGTTGATGATGATCATGACAAATTTTCTTGAGAGGTTTCATAGAGATGTAATCAATCGGCGATGACATCAAGTCGAACGAATTATGAAGCGAAAGGTTATTGAAACCACGGATACGACACAAACTCAGAATCAAGCTTGTTGCTTGAGGTGAAATGGTAAGACAAGGAACATCGACGTAAGCTTAGCTCATCATCGAAAGTTGTGCTCTGGGAATAAGGACCAGGTAGCACAGTTTAAGCTTTAACATGACGGTGATGATGTAGCCAATCAGTTGGGAATGACATCAGTGAGTACAACTCGCAAGTAATAAGGATTACAAAGAGTAGTTGAACCGTAGAACGGACTCGATCCAGTTATCGGGGTTTCGAGTGAAAAACAACTCAAAACCCGGAGAAAATTGGAATCATCGAGAAATAATAGTTGATGAAGAACTCAGAAGAAGTTATGTAGTTCGTTGATATTCTCGAGATACCAGAGTGTAATACTCGATGGTAGAGCAGAGTAGACGGTGGACACGTGAAATGATCTGCAGGAGACAAGTACTTCATCTTGCCTGAGAAATGGAATCCAAGAACAATCATGGTTGGAACCATGGTTGCAAAGGACCAAACATGGATACTAGATGAACCTATATCAAGGAAATAGTTATTATTACAAGAAGTTTCCATGATAGGATCTACATCGTGTCCATGGGCATGAACACCAGTTCAAGGTCGACTCCCACTTCTCCGATGCATGACCTTTCATTCACTTCTCACTTTCGAAGAAGTTGTAGTGTTGAAATTTTATCTGGCAAAATACCAGAAGAGTATGACTCGTGAAAACTTTTGAGTTCACCCATATTAAGGAAGGCATAGGTTCAACCCATCGGGGTATCCTGGAAACATATACCACAAGCTTCAATAGTAAATACCACCAGCTCGAAAGCAAAGCATGGTTGAGAAATCAGAGGATACAATTTACCAAAGGCATTATGTATCAGGTAAAGAACCCACAAGAATTTTGGTCGTGAAGGACATAGTCGGATAATAACCCGGTAATGGGTATGGTGGTCCACAATGGGGCTGATGTGAGTATCGGTACTCAATCAGAGGAAGAAGGAATGCCGAGGCATCAGATTATAGAAACAACTTACTAATTAAGGCTTAATGCAAAGAAATTTTATGATTTCCAAATCAAGGGATCAGAAGCAATCGTTCTGATCGAAAATGAATAAGTTCAATAGACTTAGAAGCACAACCGATTAAGGCATTGATTGGTCAAGAACCAGCTCATATCCAAATGACGTCTGAGCCGGAAGGATAATCCTAGGATTCGACTGATGATTGTGAACATTCACAACTTATTGAATCAATGGACTCAAAAATGATAGTGACAAAGGATGCCAATGAGATTACTATACTTATGGGATTAACCATAATGCAAGCAAGCAAGAATTTCAAGAGCAATAGGCTACTCAGGATTTTCGGACTATCGAATGGTATGTCGAAGTCTTTTGCGAAACACATGAACAACTGCGGAGAAACAAATCCTCGGTAAGTGTGAGGATTAATTTGTAGGTGTATTCAGGCGACAAGAAACTACAAGGCAATAAGCACAAAGTTTTCTCGGAGCAATAGAGAGAAGTTCGGGGTATCTTGTAATAACAAGTCCAGTTGGGAATAAAGGTAAGAATGACTGGTGTATGCATTTATCCATAGTGATGTTTCGGTGGTAGGGAATTGCAAAAGCAACAGGGACAAAGTCTTGAGAGAACATCGAAGAGTATCTTCAGGATCTTCTGATGCAGCAGGCGACCATCAGTAATAATGGGCTCTCCGGGTGAAAGTGGTCACGAGATCCTAATGTTAGGGTTAGCAAAATTCGTTCAACCCGAGTAGAAGAGAGTTCAGAGTCCCGGAGTAAAGATCGAGGAGTAAAAGATCCTAATACCACCCAATGGCGACGTGGGCCCATGGGCTGCACAACCATGTTAGTAAAACAGTTTTCATCGACTAGACTCAACTTCGGCCAAGGAGTGTGGAAGGGGGATTCCTACAGGCAGTCGGCTCTGATACCAACTTGTGACGCCCCCGATTCAATCATACACTAATCATGCATGCAAACGTGTACGATCAAGATCAGGGACTCATGGGAAGATATCACGACACAACTCTAAAAACATAAAAAAGTCATACAAGCATCATATTACAAGCCAGGGGCCTCGAGGGCTCGAATACAAGTGCTCGATCATAGACGAGTCAGCGGAAGCAACAATATCTAAGTACAGACATAAGTTAAACAAGTTTGCCTTAAGAAGGCTAGCACAAACTGGGATACTGATCAAAAGAGGCGCTGGCCTCCTGCCTGGGATCCTCCTAAACTACTCCTGATCGTCGGCGGCGGCCTGCACGTAATAGTAGGCACCTACGGTATAGTAGGAGTCGTCGTCGAGGGTGGTGTCTGGCTCCTAGGCTCCTGCATCTGGTTGCGGCAACCAGGTAGAAGGGAAAGGGGGAAAAGGGGGAGAAAAGCAACCGTGAGTACTCATCCAAAGTACTCGCAAGCAAGGATCTACACTACATATGCATGGGTATATGTGTAAAGAGGCAATATCGATGGACTGAACTGCAGAAAGCCTGAATAAGAGGGGGATAGCTAGCCCTATCAAAGACTACGCTTCTGGCAGCCTCCGTCTTGCAACATGTAGAAGAGAGTAGATTGAAGTCTCCAAGTAGCATCGAGTAGCATAATCCTACCCGGCGATCCTCCCCTCGTCGCCCTGTGGAAAAGCGATCACCGGGTTGTCTGTGGAACCTGTCTGGGTGTGTTTTATTAAGTATCCGGTTCTAGTTGTCATAAGGTCAAGGTACAACTCCGGGTCGTCCTTTTACCGAGGGACACGGCTATTTGAATAGATAAACTTCCCTGCAGGAGTGCACCACATAACCCAACACGCTCGATCCCATTTGGCCGGACACACTTTCCTGGGTCATGCCCGACCTCGGAAGATCAACATGTCGCAGCCCTACCTAGGGACAACAGAGAGGTCAGCACGCCGGTCTAAATCCTATGGCACAGGGGTCTGGGCCCATCGCCCATTGCACACCTACATGTTGCGAGGGCGATCGAAAGCAGAACTAGCCCCCTTAATACAAGAGCAGGCTTACGTTCCAATCCGGCGCGCGCCGCTCAGTCACTGACGTCACGAAGGCTTCGGCTGATACCACGACGTCAAGTGCCCATATCTTTCCCGCGTAGTTGGTTAGTGCGTATAGGCCAGTGGCCAGACTCAGATCAAATACCAAGATCTCGTTAAGCGTGTTATTATGAAGTAACCACGGACGCCGACCAGGGCTAGACCCACCTCTCGCCTAGGTGGTCTCAACCTGCCCTGTCGCTCCACCACAAAGTAACAGTCGGGGGCCGTCGGGAACCCAGGCCCACCTCTACCGGGATGGAGACACCTGTCCTTCCAGCCCCCACATCGAAATCACTTACGGGTACCCAACGAGCTGACCCGACTTTAGTCACCATATGTATAGTATGTATATATGTATAGTATATACCCGTGATCACCTCCCGAGTGATCACGACCCAATAGTATATCAAGGCAGACTGACAAGAATGTAGGGCCAATGATGATAAACTAGCATCCTATACTAATCATTTAGGATTGCGGGTAAGGTATCAATGACTGTAGCAACAATGACAGGCTATGCAACAGAATAGGAGTAACCGGATAGTAACATGCTACACTACTCTAATGCAAGCAGTATAGAGAAGAATAGGCGATATCTGGTGATCAAGGGGGGGGGCTTGCCTGGTTGCTCTAGCAAGGAGGGGCCGTCAACTCCGTAGTCGAACTGGGGTCGCCGGCAGTCTCGGGGTCTACCGGAAAGAAGTAACGGAGGGGGAACACAATAAATAACAAAGCAATCAAAGCATCACAAAGCATGACATGGCAATACACGGTGTTAGGTGTGCCCTAACGCGGTAGTAGGTGATACCGACGAAGGGTGGAAACATCCGGGAAAGTATCCCCGGCGTTTCGCGTTTTCGGACAGATGAATCGGAGGTGAAATGTTGCAGGTTCGCTATGCTAGGGAAGTGTGGTCGACGAACGGGTTGCGTATTCGGATTCGTCTCGTCGTTCTAAGCAACTTTCATGTACAAAGTTTTTCCATCTAAGCTACGGTTTATTTTATATTAATTTTTAAAGTTTTAAAACACTTTCTAAATTATTATTATTAAATTAATTCGAAATTAGTATTATTGCATCAGCATGACATCAGCATGACGTCAGCAGTCAACAGAGGTGTTGACTGGTCAAACTGACGCGTGGGTCCCGCATGTCATACTCTGTTAACTAATTAACCAAATTAATTAGTTTAATTAACAGATTAGTTAGGTTAGTTAATTAATTATGTTAATTAAACAAGATTAATTAAGTTAATTAATTAAGTAAATTAATTAATTAATTAAATTTATATTCATTATTATTATTATTATTATATTTTTTAAAATCGTTCTGGGGCTGGGCCCCACATGTCTGTGGCCCAAAGGGGCCATAGCGGTTCGGGCGATAGCGGGTGCGGGCGCACCCGAGCGAGCCCTGCGGACGAGGCCAACGAGGCCGGGCGGTCACCGGAGGGGGACACCGGCGGGAGAGCAGCAGGGCGGCGCCGGAGTGGGCCGCGGGCCAGAGGGGGAGTGG
>NC_057810.1:397640182-397640700 GCF_018294505.1 Triticum aestivum
GGAGTGGGGCTGCGGGCCAGAGGGGGAGTGGCCGTGGCCGAGCCAGACGGCCGGGACGAGGCACGAGCGCCAGGGCGCGGGGGAGGTCGACGCGGCCGCGGGTCGAGCTCGCGTCCATGGTGGATGGCGGGCGAGATGGCGCAGAGAGGAGGAGGTGGTGAGCGCGGTGAGCGCGGTCGCGGGCGCGACCAGGGGCGGTGGTCAGAGGCATGCGCTGGTGCGGTGAGCACGTTCGGGGCCCGGTCGGCGAGTGTGCACGGCGATGGAGGGGAAGAGGAGGAGGGGGAAGGCCCGGGGCCTCACCGGGGTTCGCAGGGTCAAGGGCAGCGGTGCTTGAGGTGGGGGGACGGGGACAACGTGGGCGGCGTGGAGGCAGACCAGTGGGGAGGAGGAAGCAGGTCGTCGAGGGAGCTCCGGCGTCGTGGCCTCCGGCGAGGTCCTCGGCGGCGGCGACGGCGCAGTCGGTCTGGGCGGCGGGGTCGTTCCCTGCCCCGATCCAGATTGGATCGGGGGGAGGA
>NC_057810.1:397640816-397643381 GCF_018294505.1 Triticum aestivum
AGGTTGACACGGCCGCGGGTCGAGCTCGCGTCCATGGTGGATGGCGGGCGAGATGACGCAGAGAGGAGGAGGTTGGGGGTGCGGTGAGCACGGTCTCGAGCGCGACCAGGGGCGATGGTCAGAGGCATGCGCCGGTGCGGTGAGCACACTTGGGGCCCAGTCGGCGAGTGTGCACGGCGACGGAGTTGAAGTGAAGGAGGGGGGAAGGCCCGGGGCCTCATCGGGGTTCGCAGGGTCAAGGGCAGCGGTGCTCGAGGTGGGGGGACGGGGACGACGTGGACGGCGTGGAGGCAGGCCGGTGGGGAGGAGGAAGCAGGCCGTTGAGGGAGCTCTGGGCGGCGCCGGCGTGGTGCCGATCCGGCGCGGCGCAGGGGCGATGAGCGACTGGGCGCAGCGGGGGCGATGGGCGCAGCGCCCCGATCCAGATCCAGAGAGGGGGATCGTGGGGAACGAGAGAGGGAGCGACGTGGGAAGTGGCTAGGGTTCGGTGGGAATGGAGGGGTAGTGGCCTTGTAGGCCAGAGATGGGGGGCGGCTGGGCCGGCCGGTCGGCCAGCTGGGCCGAGGCCCAACGGGAAGGGAGGTTTTCTCCTTTTGTTTGTTTTTTTCCTTCGTTATTTTTCTTTATTTCTTTTTTGTTACTTTTAGTTTCACGTTTATTTTAGATTCATAATTTAAAAAAGTAGTCCCTAATTTAGTCTAAATAATTATACTACCGCCACATAAGTTTGGGTAACTGGATAGAATAGTTTAATAATTTATTAATTGTAAAAAGCATTTAATTAATTGTTTTGCTACTATTTTATTTACTTTAGGACAATCAAACACTTTCAAAGAGGTTGGTTTCTTCACCATTATTACTTATGCATTATTTTGCTCTCTCCAAACATTTTAGTTTTAAGATTGGAAAACTTTTATGGTTTGTTTGATTTTGAATTTGGATTTTGAACCGACTTCGAACTAACGCGAGATTAGTAACCGAAATGGAGTTGACGTGGCATCATTAGTAGAGGATTAATGTAGCTTGATTATCCGGGCGTCACATCAAAGTACACATAACAAAGAGCAAATAACATCTTGGCATCATATACATATGGCTCATGGATCAGTAGGAACCAACAAGACAAGATTGAATGTTGAAACAGTTTCAGCAAGTGTAAAACAACAACATTATGATGGCATGTTTGCAAGCATGAAACAGAGGCATATGACATCCAAAATTAGCAAACATGGCATATGAACAAATTGCTCATATCATACTTAGAATCATGTAACTGGAGGATCTCCATAAGAGGCATAGATTAATTAATATCAAACTCACAACATAGCATCATGAAGTTAACAGAAAATCTGGAACAACATATAGGCATGTTCATGGCAATGAAAACCTATGCTACAAGACTTATATGAGGAATCAAAAGGATGTCATGATAGATCATAACATAGAAAATAGAACATGTCAACTAAGCATCTCCAGATTATGCATGGATTAATCGGTAGCATTAAGCAAACGTGGCATCATGATATGACAGATTCAGCATAGCAAAATAGTAACAACAAGTATCCCACTTCACAAGCTTGATGCACTCACTACAGGGCATATCAAAATACATGGATTGCACCTTTGTAAATATGGCATGATTATGCTCTTAAAACATCTAGACATGATGCTCAACAGAAAATCACACAAAAAGATATAAAAATGACAAATAGGCAAGTTATAACAGTTTCCAGCAGTTAACAGCAAAATGCACTTTTGCAACAGGGATTAAGATATCTATATGCAACCAACATGAATGCAAAGCACACCAACATGTGGAGCATGAAGATCAGAACATGTTCATATCAAGATCATCATCATAGGATCAACATGGACAAAGTTATAACACTCACAAGATGCATACATGATGTTAACAATCAACAGATTACAACAGTTTATATCACTTAGCAGTTTGCAACGAAGATTAAGGCATCAATATGAACAGGAACATGAATGCAAACTACTCCATCGCGAAGAGCACTCTGAGATGAACATTTTGACATATCATGCACGCAAAACGGAGCCACATGCACGCTGTTACAAGCTGACAAAGATGCACATATAATACTAATAGATAAAGGACTTGGGGGCGATTTTTCAGAAAAAAAACATGTGAGCGTCGTTTAGCTAAGCGGTGCACAGGGCAGGGGATAGAGGAGGTGCTCACGTTGGGCTTGGCCCAGGACGGTGGAGGACGAGGCGGGCCGACTGGCTGGGCCACGGCCCATGCGGGCGCGGTGCGGGCGGGACGAGCAGCTCCTCTGCTCGTTCCCGAGCAAGGCATGGCGGCGGCGTTAGCTCCGGCGGCGGGGCGCGAAGGCTGGAGCGGGCGACGGGGGCCGAGGACAGACGCGGGCCAGCCGGATCTGGGGCGGCGCGGGCCGGATCCGGTCGGAGGGAGGACCGGCGACTCCGGCGGAGTTCTCTGGCGACGCGGGGCGGTGGGTGCTCGCGGCGGCTGCCAGCAAGGCGAGGGCGGCGCAAGGCGGGAGAGCGGGCGGCGGGCGCTGGAGGCGGCGGTAGATC
>NC_057810.1:397644643-397646640 GCF_018294505.1 Triticum aestivum
CCTGAAATATTTTATAAGCTTTTGGAAAAGTCCATCTAGCAATATAAAATATTCAGAGGAGTTTTTGGCATTGTTTGAATTATTTTAAAATTCAAAACAGTGGCAAAATAATTTAAATAAAACAAAAACAGAAGAAAAATATAAAACAGAATAGAAACAGAAAGAGAGAGAGAGAGTAAGCTACCTGGCGCCTACCAAGCCCACCTGGGCCTCACCTGACCGGCCCAGCTAGCAGCCCGGCCACCTGGCCAGCCCACCTCCCCCCCTTGTCCTCTTCTTCCTCTGCCAGTAGGCAGAGGCGAGGCGTGGCGCGCGCCCGAAGAGCTCCGGCCACCTCCTGCTTCGCCGTGGCAGCCTCCCCGACTCCCTCGCGACGCCACGGAGACGCCTCGACCCCCTGCACCTCCCCTCTCTTCCCCTGGACCCCGTTCCCTCCTCTGTTTTCCTCCCTGCACGCGCCCGAGCGGAGCTCGTCATCACCGACGCCGTTCGCCGTAGCCACCGTGTTCCTCCCTGCCACCCGAAGTACCCAGGAGATCCGCCTCGACCACCTCTTCCTCCTCGCCGAGAAGCGCACCGCGGGAGCCCCTGCAACGTCGCCACCGCCGTCTTCTTCAACCTCGGGACCGCCGGCCATCTTCGTCAAATTCGTCAGCTCCGGTGCCTCCCCGAGCTCCCCGAGGCCACCGTCGCAACCCCTGTGAGCTACTCTTCCATTCCCCCTCTTCCTCGCGCTCATTCCCGTACCCTAGCCGCCTTTTCACCGGAGCCGATTGCTCCTCGCCGCCGGCCATGGCGTGGCCGTGGCCATAGCCACCGCAGCTCGCTCCTGAGCCCACCCGCGTGCTCACCGCAACCTCAGGAACCCAAAGCACTTAACCATTCGTCCTCCCGTGCACTGCAGCGCCGATCCCGCGAAACCCCGAGCTCCGGCCGCCGCCTCGGGCTCCATTCCGGCGAACCCCGGCCACCCCCGCACCTCCCGTTGGTCCCCCTAGATGCGCACGGGCGCGGGCTACCTCCTGGTGCCCTTGGCGCGTCGATCCGATGCCCCTAGCGCAAGTCCGGCGTTCCCCCGCCGTGCGGAATGGTCGCCGCCGGCGAAACTCCGGCGACTGCCGATGTGGCACGCCTAATTAGCACTAATGACCCTGTTAAACTAACCCCGTGGCACTGACAGTGGGCCCCGTAGCGGGTCAAAGCCCGGGTCAACGCGGGATTAGCCCCTGTGTCACTGACGTGTGGACCCCACACGTCAGGTTTGACCTGGACCGCCCGTTGACCTGCTGAGGTCAGCATGAGGTCATGCTGACGCCATAATTCATTTTCTGGAATTATTTTAATTCTAAATATTCAGGAAATTCCAGAAAATGCCTAAAACTTCTAAAATTCATAGAAATTCAACCGTAACTCCAAATTAAATAAATTATATATGAAAAATTATCAGAAAAATTCAAGGAATCCATCTGTACCATTTTCATGCATGTCAGAACAACTTATAGCTGCTGTTTAGCACAAATCATTTAAATGTCATTTAATTAATCACATATGGAGTTTGAATTTGAATTTTATATTCAAACCAACTTCATTTAATCTGTTGCTAGTTGCATTAGCCCAAAACACATTCTTTTTGCCATGTCATGATCATGCATCATATTGTGCATTGCATTGATTGTGTTCCCTTCTGTGTTGCCGGTATTTGTCCCCCCTCGATAGACGTGATACCGATGATGTGATCGTTGACACTGATGAAGACTCAATGTTATCTTCAGAAGTGCCAGGCAAGCAAAACCCCCTTGTTCATTCCGATACAATCCCACTCTCTCGCTCCTGCTCTCTTTTACTGCATTAGGACAACAACGATTCAACTATTACTTGCTGCGGTAGCTGAACCCCTTTATCCTTTGCATGACCTGTCATTGCCACAGTAAATAGATGAAACCCACTAGCATGAGTAGGAGTTGTTTGAGCCCTGATGTGCCTACTCATTTATGTTT
>NC_057810.1:397646968-397820189 GCF_018294505.1 Triticum aestivum
CGGAAGGATGGGCTCACGCGGGCGCAGCTCGGGCTGCGGTGGCGGTGGCTTCCGGCGCCACGGGCCGCGCGCCGGCTCAGGCGGGCCCGCGATGGGCTTTGGCAGGCCGGCGGCGATGGGACACGACGGAGGGCACGTGGCAAGCCACGATTGGCTGTGGGCGCGGTGGCGGACGCGTCCGATGGCGGCGCGGACATGTCCGGCGGCGGGAGGAGGAAGAAGCTAGGGTTAGACCGCGAATTCCAGGGGAAGAGGCATACTTATAGGTAGAGGGAGCTAGGAGAGTCCAAATGAGGTGCGATTTTCGCCACACGATCGTGATCCAACGACAGAGAGCATGGAGGGGGTTTAGATGGGTTAGTGGGCTGTGGTGAAGGGGGGCTGGGCTGCAAAGAGAGAGGGATTTCGGTTAACTCAGTTAACCGTTGGGGCATCAAATGACCTGCAAATGGAAAGAAATTTGACAGGCGGTCTACCGGTGATGTACCAAGACCACTTGGCAAACTTTGGCCAATTCCGAGAATGTTTTCCTGCGGCTCACAAAACAAGATCTGGGAGGTGCAACGGGTGCGTGCGAGTGTGGCTGTGCTCAGAACGGACAACAGAGAGAACCGGGGGAACTCGAACAGACGCAAGTTTTGAAAAACATGCAGAAGAAATGCAGATGATGACATGGCAAAAAGCAACACGCAAGCAAATGACACGGCAACGGCGGCGAATAACTGGATGTCACATCCCTAGCTGCTGGTAGTGCTCTAGGCTAGCTCATGTGTGCATCATGTCTATATTTTTTGAAACTTGAATTGAGGAATATTGGAAGCCTCAAAACCCTAAATAAAAGAGGGGCAAAAACCCTAGAAATCTCATTCATTGCTCCAAAGTGCTCCTCTTAAATGTTTGATAATTTTTGGTAAGGGTTCTGGTCCCAACCAAAATATTGAACATTTTTAAGGATTTATTTTTGGGACTTTGAATTTAAATCACTAGCTATTTGAATTTGAATTATATTCATATAATTAGAATATAATTTAAATACCCCTGAAATATTTTATAAGCTTTTGGAAAAGTCCATCTAGCAATATAAAATATTCAGAGGAGTTTTTGGCATTGTTTGAATTATTTTAAAATTCAAAACAGTGGCAAAATAATTTAAATAAAACAAAAACAGAAGAAAAATATAAAACAGAATAGAAACAGAAAGAGAGAGAGAGAGTAAGCTACCTGGCGCCTACCAAGCCCACCTGGGCCTCACCTGACCGGCCCAGCTAGCAGCCCGGCCACCTGGCCAGCCCACCTCCCCCCCTTGTCCTCTTCTTCCTCTGCCAGTAGGCAGAGGCGAGGCGTGGCGCGCGCCCGAAGAGCTCCGGCCACCTCCTGCTTCGCCGTGGCAGCCTCCCCGACTCCCTCGCGACGCCACGGAGACGCCTCGACCCCCTGCACCTCCCCTCTCTTCCCCTGGACCCCGTTCCCTCCTCTGTTTTCCTCCCTGCACGCGCCCGAGCGGAGCTCGTCGTCGCCGACGCCGTTCGCCGTAGCCACCGTGTTCCTCGCTGCCACCCGAAGTACCCAGGAGATCCGCCTCGACCACCTCTTCCTCCTCGCCGAGAAGCGCACCGCGGGAGCCCCTGCAACGTCGCCACCGCCGTCTTCTTCAACCTCGGGACCGCCGGCCATCTTCGTCAAATTCGTCAGCTCCGGTGCCTCCCCGAGCTCCCCGAGGCCACCGTCGCAACCCCTGTGAGCTACTCTTCCATTCCCCCTCTTCCTCGCGCTCGTTCCCGTACCCTAGCCGCCTTTTCACCGGAGCCGATTGCTCCTCGCCGCCGGCCATGGCGTGGCCGTGGCCACAGCCACCGCAGCTCGCTCCTGAGCCCACCCGCGTGCTCACCGCAACCTCAGGAACCCAAAGCACTTAACCATTCGTCCTCCCGTGCACTGCAGCGCCGATCCCGCGAAACCCCGAGCTCCGGCCGCCGCCTCGGGCTCCATTCCGGCGAACCCCGGCCACCCCCGCACCTCCCGTTGGTCCCCCTAGATGCGCACGGGCGCGGGCTACCTCCTGGTGCCCTTGGCGCGTCGATCCGATGCCCCTAGCGCAAGTCCGGCGTTCCCCCGCCGTGCGGAATGGTCGCCGCCGGCGAAACTCCGGCGACTGCCGATGTGGCACGCCTAATTAGCACTAATGACCACACTAAACACCCCCACAGCCACTGACAGTGGGCCCCACCCCTGGTCAAACCCCAGTCAGCGCTGGGTTTGACCGGGATTAGCTCCTGTGTCACTGACGTGTGGATCCCACACGTCAGGTTTGACCTGGACGGCGCCCGTTCACCTGCTGACGTCATGCCAACGTCATGCTGACGCAATATTCATTTTCTGGAATTTAGTTTATTTTATTATATTCAGAAAATTCCAGAAAATGCCTAAAACTTCAATAAATCATAGAAAATTAACCGTAACTCCAAATTAAATAAATTATATATGAAAAATTATCAGAAAAATTCAAGGAATCCATCTGTACCATTTTCATGCATGTTAGAACAACTTATCACTACTGTTTAGGACAAATGAAGTGAATGACATTTAAATAACCACATATGGAGTTTGAATTTGAATCTTGGATTCAAACCAACTTCATTTAATCTGGTTTTAGGTGCATTAGCCCAAAACACATTCATATTGCCATGTCATAGCATGCATCATATTGTGCATTGCATTGATTGTGTTCCCTTCTGTGTTGCCGGTATTTGTCCCCTCTCGATAGATGTGATACCGATGATGTGATCGTTGACACTGATGAAGACTCAACGTTATCTTCAGAAGTGCCAGGCAAGCAAAACCCCCTTGTTCATTCCGATACAATCCCACTCTCTCGCTCCTGCTCTCTTTTACTGCATTAGGACAACAACGATTCAACTGTTACTTGCTGCGGTAGCTGAACCCCTTTATCCTTTGCATGACCTGTCATTGCCACAGTAAATAGATGAAACCCACTAGCATGAGTAGGAGTTGTTTGAGCCCTGATGTGCCTACTCATTTATGTTTGTTGTCATGCCTGCTACTGCTTAGAGTTGAGTCAGGTCTGATTCATCGGGGATGAATCAGAGGCGTGTGAACATGTCCTACTGTGTGTGAGCTAAGTGTGTGAACACGATTTGGTAAAGGTAGCGGTGAGAGGCCATGTAGGAGTACATGGTGGGTTGTCTCATTGTAGCCGTCCTCAGGAACTGAGTTCTGTGTTTGTGATCCATGATTCAGCTACTACCACGCATTGGGCCCGAAACCAATGGACCCTCTCGGCTTCTTAATCACCCTTGTCCTCTGTCCAGGAGTTGCAAGTAGTTTCTGGTGTTTGTAGTATGCTGGAGGCCGTGCGCAGCGCTGACCATAGGGGTGGGCTGTGATGCGGTAGGCACATGGCCGGGTAAACCGGGCGCCCGTTTGGTGTCACGGAACCCTGTACACATCGTTTGGGGCTGTGAGCGAAACTCCGGCCGGATCTCCTCATGGATGGAACCCGAATAGGCGATAAACCTGGACTAGAGACTTGAGTGTTTAGGTAGGCCGTGGCCGACACCCACGTTGGGCTTCCGCTTGAAGGTTGCCGAGTACATGTCGTGTAAACGGCGGTAAGTGGTGAGAGCGTGTGTGAAGAAGTACACCCCTGCAGGGTTAACATCATCTATTCGAATAGCCGTGTCCGCGGAGAAGGACTTCTGGGTTGCTTATATCAGTTCATAGACAAGTGAAAGTGGATACTCTAAAATACGCAAGATAAGCGTGAGTGCTATGGATGGCATTCTCGTAGGGAGACGGGAGTGGATCCATAGTGGTGTATTGATATGGTGAATATGTGGACTCGTGTGCGCCACCTCAAAGAGTCGCTTGCAGTCGTAGTTTAGGATAGCCACCGAGTCAAAGCTGGCTTGCTGCAGTTAAACCCCACCATCCCCTTTGTTGATAATGATGCATATGTAGATAGTTCTGATGTAAGTCTTGCTGGGTACATTTGTACTCACGTTTGCCTATTTTATGTTTTTGCAGAGAGACTTCGGTCTCGCTAGTAGTTCCGCATGGACTTCGACGTTTAGCTTGTTACCTCAGCTACGATCTTGTGCCCTCGGCAGGATCTGGTAGATAGTCAGGCTTCTCAGCCTTTTTCATTTATAGATGTCTGTACTCAGACATGATAGCTTCCTCTTGTGCTTTGACTTGTATGCTCTGATTGTTGGGTCATGAGACCCATGTTTGTAATATCTCGCTCCTCGGAGCCTATTGAATAAACTACTTGAGTCGTAGAGTCATTTTGTGATGCCATGTTGTATTGCACATATCGAGCATATTGTGTGTATGTTATTGAAATGCTTGGTATGTGTGGGATCTGACTATCTAGTTGTTTATCTTTAGTAGCCTCTCTTACCGGGAAATGTCTCCTAGTGTTACCGCTGAGCCATGGTAGCTTGCTACTGCTCTGGAACACTTAGGCTGGCCGGCATGTGTCCTTCTTCGTTCCTGTGTCTGTCCCTTCGGGGAAATGTCACGCTTTGAGTACCGGAGTCCTGTTAGCCCGCTACAGCCCGGTTTACCGGAGTCCTGCTAGCCCAGTGCTACAGCCCGGACCCACTTGCTGATGACCGACACGTTCGAAGCTGGGTCATGAATGCCTGTCCCTGTAAGTCTATGCCACTTTGGGTTCACGACTAGTCATGTCAGCCCGGGCTCCTTATCATATGGATGCTAGCGACACTATCATATACGTGAGCCAAAAGGCGCAAACGGTCCCGGGCAAAGGTAAGGCGACACCCGTGGGGATACCGTGCGTGAGGCCGCAAAGTGATATGAGGTGTTACCGGCTAGATCGATGTGACATCGAGTCGGGGTCCTGACAGCGTTGGTATCAGAGCTTGACTGCCTGTAGGATTACCAAGCCAAACCGGTCGAAGTTGAGTCTAGAAATTCTTTAGTTATATAAGGGAATTGATTGTGGGATGGAACGTAAGACTCTTTTTACTCCTTATACCTTATGCCCTTCTGATCTGAGTCATCATCTTATCTTCTACGGGGATTAAGAAACTAGGCTATCTCTTCTTTCTATCAGGATCACGTGTTACTAATCTGCAGACTTGTAGGATTGATGGTTCTAAGCTTGAGTTCAGTTTCTACTTCTGTATGTTAACTGTTGATCTCGAGACCTTGATATTGTGCTTCTGAGTGGTTATGCCACCATTTTTGTGAATGTCTCAAATCTTTTCTGAGCATTTACAGCCGTTATGCTGTCCGAGTCATTCCAGGTTTCTAAATAGTCTGATGCATTTGCAAAATCCTTTCCCTCTGGTTTCGATGTTCCTTTATGCCAGCTCAATCACACTAATTGTTGAGTTGAGGTATTCTATTGCCTTGACATTATGTTGGAGTTACTACTATGACCCTAGGTGTCTTAGGGGATCATCTAGTAATTTAGCCATGATTTGTGTTCCCAGTGTGATGATTCTGGCCATCATTTTCGAAAGCATCCCGTGATGCTACTTAGTAGCAGGTATTCTATTCCTGGGTTCTTAAACCCGATATTCACCCTACTTACATCATGATGATAGTGTTGCTAGTTCCTTTAGGATATTAGTAACCTTTGCGATAGTCCTCGAGGTTCGTGGTACATCCTTCTTCCAATTACCATGAACCATTCTTGGCAGAAGTTCTTCTGAACCAAAAGATGACACCAAGAGTGCTGTCGATGAGTTCTCCATGCTATATTGTGACTCTGCCAGTTCTACTTTTCTGCATGGGTTATCCGGAAGAAATATGTTGAACTTGGTTCGACATACTACTTTATGCATCCACAACTCAGAAATATTATATGTTCTTTTGAGTTGTCTCTCTTTAGTTGCATTCTGACCCTCGTCTATCAATTGATAGTCAAGAGTATGCGTGCGTTCGTCTATCGATGCCTATTACTCTTGTGGTCCGTCAAGCCATTCTATCGCGGAATGACTAGGAGAAACAAACTCCAGTACCTCTTCCATATCTAGGATGGGGTCAAAGTAGTTGTATTCCGCAGATCAAATGCCAATCCAGCTTTTGGTTCTGTTCTACCTTGGAGTATTAACCCCTTTATGTCAAAATTGTCACGAGAACTACACCAACTCTCATGAATTTTGACGTAGTAATACTTCTCACCATCATTAGTCATTCCTCGGCCATCGTGTTGATGCAACCGGAATACCGACAAATGAATTGTGATGTGTGAAATCAATACTCCCAGCAACCTCGTTGCTTGGTAGTTAAAGGATAATAATTTCAATCTTAGCATGTTGGTTTTTGAATCATCCCTCTAAGATTGATCGTGCTACCTAGTCCTTATTTCCTGGTGCACTCTTTGATTGATGAGTTATGATTTTGTCAAGTCCTCGCTCATTTGATCATATCATCTTGCCCTGAAAAGCAAGATTGTTCTCGAGCTTAGTAACATATCGGTGGTTCGTGATTTCCGAAGATCTTCTCGGAAGTATTACCAGGTTGTCACCTGACCGCTATGTTGAGCCCGTGATCAAGTTGGTTTCTTGTGAACCACCTTTCTCCAAGAATCTGTGTTGGTTATCCCGGAGCTAGTTGGTTAAGCTAGACAACAACTTGGAGAGTTGGAAGATAAAAGCTTGCCTGACTTAGTTCGTTCCAAAGGGATATTCTTGTGTAGTGTGTGTTGAAGAAAGATGATATCTTCATCGATTGGTCCCTGTGATCAGTTGCTGGACCTATTGTCTTATCAATCCTTTGATTTGAGTGTGGGCTATCGTCAAATCAAGTCAGAACCAACGATGTTCGTAATGTTGTCTTCCTCGTGGTTGATCCCTCGAGCATACACCATTATATCTTTTGGGTCTGACCAATGCTATCACCGTGTTCACACGATGGTGGAAGTTCAGTGATATGGAAATTCCGATGAGTTGTTGTTGAGCCCATTGACAACATCCTTATCTCCTCCATGATGTTGTTGAACATTAAGTTAGTGTTGGAAACTTTTGAAAGCATTTTCTTCATGCTAGCTCATGAAGTACTTGTTTGATGAAAGGAGTGACTTCCTTTGATTCACGTGCATTTTGATGTAAGTTGCCATCGTGAATTCGAGAAAGTTTGTTTTTGCTCCTTTGGAATCATCCCAAGTCGGTCATGCACGTGCGAAGAATTCTGTGGTCTGTTAGACTGATCATCTTCATTCCATACGTATATCCTAGCACACCAAGCCACTGATTGATTTGTTCAATGAGAAGAAGTTCCTTCTTAAGAGTATACCTTATGCAAGGATTTTGATATCCTCGTTGATGGTTCCCCACCTGAACTCGGAAGTGTTTTATTATAAGACTACCACGTGATCCTGTTTGTCTGGGACAACATGTTCACATGTTTGTAGCAGAACCAGCTCATGTTTTGGAGCTTGCTATCATAGTTCATCTCCCGAGAATCCCGCAACGTCATCTCGTCGATTTGTGTTGCAAACTTTCATTTTTCTTCCTAGACTCGATGAGTCTGGAATATCCTGACACCAACCAGATCTAAATCTCAGGCAGATATGATGATTGGAACATTTCCCAAGAACTATAATATTGGTCCCTCGACAACCGGTAAAGTGGATGTCGTGGCCAACACACCCAGCCGGAAGACCTATCATTGTAGTATCTTGTTGAGGAAGTTGGCCACCTCCCCATAAGGATTTCGTAGGATTTACCTCCGTAACTGTTTCTTATGGATTCTATTGCTCCCGAAGTCCGACCTTTACTTGATGTTCTAGATATCAAACCATATCTATGAATGGGTTACCCTAGCACATCAAGGAGAACATTAGAAGCGGAGTGCTAAATGTCTCTCGGTCGATCATCCAGATTTTATTTCCTTGGCCTCGCTAAGGTGAAATCTGAGAAGGTATTATCTTCCTTTGCATCTGCATCCTCCATCACCATTCATCATGGTAGCAAGTTGTGTTGCCAGGATCCTTGACACGGATGTTGGTAAAACCTTGATGAATGTGGAAATGCTCAAGTTCTTGAGAGCACGCACAAGCGCTACGTGTTATCATCGGCACTAACCGAGATTGCTCTCAGTTTCCTCGGCAATGCTATGACCCTTTCAAACAGTGAATCCACTCTCTTTTGTTGGGTTCTTCCCCAGTTACCAGAATCATTCCCAGCATTTGCATTCTGTTCCCAGCTTGCACCACCAATGTGCCATTCTACCATGGGTCTCTTCCATCTCCGGTGATAAGGAAATTCATCCATTACGTTGTCTTCAACAAGGTAATCCACATCATCCAAGTCCGAGTATGCCATTCTACCGACCCCCTCCAAACGATCGTTGTGAATTGCCTTATGCTGGTATGAAGAGTTTCAATGATCTTTGAATCAAAGGTAATTCTTTTTGCCACTTAAGATAATACCCTACGATCACCCTCCTCCAGGATGTTTTGTCGTGGTCTCATGGCAATTCAGCTCCTCGCTACGTTAACAATCGATTACCACCTTCTTAAGTGTGGAATTATTGTCTACCTAGTGAACCTTCGTCATCCGTTTCTTTCCACCCATCTTGATGTGTATCTCGTGTCTCAACCCGAGAGATGGTTCTAAGTCTCATTCCGTGAGTTAGTCCTGAGTTGTTCGACCTTCGAGAAGACCGATCCTTTTAGAGTTTTCCTTTCCTCTTCTTGTCATGATTAGCTGAAGTTCTCAGAGCAAGACGACAAGACAAAGATGGTGTTCAAATCAACGTTCATTTGAAGTGCAACCTGGATCGTGAAGATTGTACTAGTTTGCGTTTCCCTTTTATCCTACCCTGCGCTTGAATCTCGAGACGAGATTCTTGTTTAGTGGGGGTGAGTTGTCACATCCCTAGCTGCTGGTAGTGCTCTAGGCTAGCTCATGTGTGCATCATGTCTATATTTTTTGAAACTTGAATTGAGGAATATTGGAAGCCTCAAAACCCTAAATAAAAGAGGGGCAAAAACCCTAGAAATCTCATTCATTGCTCCAAAGTGCTCCTCTTAAATGTTTGATAATTTTTGGTAAGGGTTCTGGTCCCAACCAAAATATTGAACATTTTTAAGGATTTATTTTTGGGACTTTGAATTTAAATCACTAGCTATTTGAATTTGAATTATATTCATATAATTAGAATATAATGTAAATACCCCTGAAATATTTTATAAGCTTTTGGAAAAGTCCATCTAGCAATATAAAATATTCAGAGTTTTTGGCATTGTTTGAATTATTTTAAAATTCAAAACAGTGGCAAAATAATTTAAATAAAACAAAAACAGAAGAAAAATATAAAACAGAATAGAAACAGAAAGAGAGAGAGAGAGTAAGCTACCTGGCGCCTACCAAGCCCACCTGGGCCTCACCTGACCGGCCCAGCTAGCAGCCCGGCCACCTGGCCAGCCCACCTCCCCCCCTTGTCCTCTTCTTCCTCTGCCAGTAGGCAGAGGCGAGGCGTGGCGCGCGCCCGAAGAGCTCCGGCCACCTCCTGCTTCACCGTGGCAGCCTCCCCGACTCCCTCGCGACGCCACGGAGACGCCTCGACCCCCTGCACCTCCCCTCTCTTCCCCTGGACCCCGTTCCCTCCTCTGTTTTCCTCCCTGCACGCGCCCGAGCGGAGCTCGTCGTCGCCGACGCCGTTCGCCGTAGCCACCGTGTTCATCGCTGCCACCCGAAGTACCCAGGAGATCCGCCTCGACCACCTCTTCCTCCTCGCCGAGAAGCGCACCGCGGGAGCCCCTGCAACATCGCCACCGCCGTCTTCTTCAACCTCGGGACCGCCGGCCATCTTCGTCAAATTCGTCAGCTCCGGTGCCTCCCCGAGCTCCCCGAGGCCACCGTCGCAACCCCTGTGAGCTACTCTTCCATTCCCCCTCTTCCTCGCGCTCGTTCCCGTACCCTAGCCGCCTTTTCACCAGAGCCGATTGCTCCTCGCCGCCGGCCATGGCGTGGCCGTGGCCACAGCCACCGCAGCTCGCTCCTGAGCCCACCCGCGTGCTCACCGCAACCTCAGGAACCCAAAGCACTTAACCATTCGTCCTCCCGTGCACTGCAGCGCCGATCCCGCGAAACCCCGAGCTCCGGCCGCCGCCTCGGGCTCCATTCCGGCGAACCCCGGCCACCCCCGCACCTCCCGTTGGTCCCCCTAGATGCGCACGGGCGCGGGCTACCTCCTGGTGCCCTTGGCGCGTCGATCCGATGCCCCTAGCGCAAGTCCGGCGTTCCCCCGCCATGCGGAATGGTCGCCGCCGGCGAAACTCCGGCGACTGCCGACGTGGCACGCCTAATTAGCACTAATGACCCTGTTAAACTAACCCCGTGGCACTGACAGTGGGCCCCGTAGCGGGTCAAAGCCCGGGTCAACGCGGGATTAGCCCCTGTGTCACTGACGTGTGGACCCCACACGTCAGGTTTGACCTGGACCGCCCGTTGACCTGCTGAGGTCAGCATGAGGTCATGCTAACGCCATAATTCATTTTCTGGAATTATTTTAATTCTAAATATTCAGGAAATTCCAGAAAATGCCTAAAACTTCTAAAATTCATAGAAATTCAACCGTAACTCCAAATTAAATAAATTATATATGAAAAATTATCAGAAAAATTCAAGGAATCCATCTGTACCATTTTCATGCATGTCAGAACAACTTATAGCTGCTGTTTAGCACAAATCATTTAAATGGCATTTAATTAATCACATATGGAGTTTGAATTTGAATTTTATATTCAAACCAACTTCATTTAATCTGTTGCTAGTTGCATTAGCCCAAAACACATTCTTTTTGCCATGTCATGATCATGCATCATATTGTGCATTGCATTGATTGTGTTCCCTTCTGTGTTGCCGGTATTTGTCCCCCCTCGATAGACGTGATACCGATGATGTGATCGTTGACACTGATGAAGACTCAATGTTATCTTCAGAAGTGCCAGGCAAGCAAAACCCCCTTGTTCATTCCGATACAATCCCACTCTCTCGCTCCTGCTCTCTTTTACTGCATTAGGACAACAACGATTCAACTATTACTTGCTGCGGTAGCTGAACCCCTTTATCCTTTGCATGACCTGTCATTGCCACAGTAAATAGATGAAACCCACTAGCATGAGTAGGAGTTGTTTGAGCCCTGATGTGCCTACTCATTTATGTTTGTTGTCATGCCTGCTACTGCTTAGAGTTGAGTCAGGTGTGATTCATCGGGGATGAATCAGAGGCGTGTGAACATGTCCTACTGTGTGTGAGCTAAGTGTGTGAACACGATTTGGTAAAGGTAGCGGTGAGAGGCCATGTAGGAGTACATGGTGGGTTGTCTCATTGCAGCCGTCCTCAGGAACTGAGTTCTGTGTTTGTGATCCATGATTCAGCTACTACCACGCATTGGGCCCGAAACCAATGGACCCTCTCGGCTTCTTAATCACCCTTGTCCTCTGTCCAGGAGTTGCAAGTAGTTTCTGGTGTTTGTAGTATGCTGGAGGCCATGCGCAGCGCTGACCGTAGGGGTGGGCTGTGATGCGGTAGGCACGTGGCCGGGTAAACCGGGCGCCCGTTTGGTGTCACGGAACCCTGTACACATCGTTTGGGGCTGTGAGCGAAACTCCGGCCGGATCTCCTCATGGATGGAACCCGAATAGGCGATAAACCTGGACTAGAGACTTGAGTGTTTAGGTAGGCCGTGGCCGACACCCACGTTGGGCTTCCGCTTGAAGGTTGCCGAGTACATGTCGTGTAAACGGCGGTAAGTGGTGAGAGCGTGTGTGAAGAAGTACACCCCTGCAGGGTTAACATCATCTATTCGAATAGCCGTGTCCGCGGAGAAGGACTTCTGGGTTGCTTATATCAGTTCATAGACAAGTGAAAGTGGATACTCTAAAATACGCAAGATAAGCGTGAGTGCTATGGATGGCATTCTCGTAGGGAGACGGGAGTGGATCCATAGTGGTGTATTGATATGGTGAATATGTGGACTCGTGTGCGCCACCTCAAAGAGTCGCTTGCAGTCGTAGTTTAGGATAGCCACCGAGTCAAAGCTGGCTTGCTGCAGTTAAACCCCACCATCCCCTTTGTTGATAATGATGCATATGTAGATAGTTCTGATGTAAGTCTTGCTGGGTACATTTGTACTCACGTTTGCCTATTTTATGTTTTTGCAGAGAGACTTCGGTCTCGCTAGTAGTTCCGCATGGACTTCGACGTTTAGCTTGTTACCTCAGCTACGATCTTGTGCCCTCGGCAGGATCTGGTAGATAGTCAGGCTTCTCAGCCTTTTTCATTTATAGATGTCTGTACTCAGACATGATAGCTTCCACTTGTGCTTTGACTTGTATGCTCTGATTGTTGGGTCATGAGACCCATGTTTGTAATATCTCGCTCCTCGGAGCCTATTGAATAAACTACTTGAGTCGTAGAGTCATTTTGTGATGCCATGTTGTATTGCACATATCGAGCATATTGTGTGTATGTTATTGAAATGCTTGGTATGTGTGGGATCTGACTATCTAGTTGTTTATCTTTAGTAGCCTCTCTTACCGGGAAATGTCTCCTAGTGTTACCGCTGAGCCATGGTAGCTTGCTACTGCTCTGGAACACTTAGGCTGGCCGGCATGTGTCCTTCTTCGTTCCTGTGTCTGTCCCTTCGGGGAAATGTCACGCTTTGAGTACCGGAGTCCTGTTAGCCCGCTACAGCCCGGTTTACCGGAGTCCTGCTAGCCCAGTGCTACAGCCCGGACCCACTTGCTGATGACCGACACGTTCGAAGCTGGATCATGAATGCCTGTCCCTGTAAGTCTGTGCCACTTTGGGTTCACGACTAGTCATGTCAGCCCGAGCTCCTTATCATATGGATGCTAGCGACACTATCATATACGTGAGCCAAAAGGCGCAAACGGTCCCGGGCAAAGGTAAGGCGACACCCGTGGGGATACCGTGCGTGAGGCCGCAAAGTGATATGAGGTGTTACCGGCTAGATCGATGTGACATCGAGTCGGGGTCCTGACACTGGAAGACACCTGGCGCATCGGTCTCGGGGCGTTACCAGACGTATCAGCATCCCCAAGCTTAATTCCTACTCGTCCTCGAGTAGGTAAATGATAAATAAATAATTTATGAAGTGTGAATGCTAGCAAAGTGCATAAGTTTGATCAATGACAATTTCAATCACTTTTCCTAGCATCATAACAACAATTCTTTCTTGTAAAACTTCTCATGACCAAGTAGCAACCAATTCACATGTTAAGGTTTAAACAATGAATTCTTTTGAAACTCAACAACCTATATTCTTAGTCACCAAACAAGTGCAATTCAACTTATTCAACAGATTCTAAGTAAGAGCTCCACAAACTCAACCATCATATAGTCTTCTATGATTGCTAACACTCACCACATACACATGAGAAAAACGTTTCAACCGGACACATAGAAAGATAGGGGCTTATAGTGTTGCCTCCCAACGTATTCACCTCAAGGGTGATGTCAACAATAATAACTCATGCTATCCATATCCAACTGGATATTGATGTCTACTACGCAACCTTCTCCTTGTAGACGTTGTTGGGCCTCTAAGTGCAGAGGTTTGTAGGATAGTAGAAAATTTCCCTCAAGTGGATGACCTAAGGTTTATCAATCCATGGGAGGCGTAGGATGAAGATGGTCTCTCTCAAACAACCGTGCAACCAAATAACAATGAGTCTCTTGTGTCCCCAACACACTCGATACAATGGTGAATTGTATAGGTGCACTAGTTTGGCGAAGAGATGGTGATACAAGTGCAATATGGATGGTAGATATGAGTATTTGTAATCTGAAATTATAAGAACAGCAAGGTAGCAAGCGATAAAAGTGAGCGTAAACAGTATTGCAATGCTAGGAAACAAGGCCTAGGGTTCATACTTTCACTAGTGCAAGTTCTCTCAACAATAATAACATAACTGGATCATATAACAATCCCTCAACATGCAACAAAGAGTCACTCCAAAGTCACTAATAGCGGAGAACAAACGAAGAGATTATTGTAGGGTACGAAACCACCTCAAAGTTATCCTTTCTGATCGATCTATTCAAGAGTCCATAGTAAAATAACACGAAGTTGTTCTTTCCGTTCGATCTATCATAGAGTTCGTACTAGAATAACACCTTAGGACACAAATCAATCAAAACCCTAATGTCACCTAGATACTCCAATGTCACCTCAAGTATCTGTGGGCATGATTATATGATATGCATCACACAATCTCAGATTCATCTATTCAACCAACACAAAGAACTTCAAAGAGTTCCCCAAAGTTTCTACCGGAGAGTCAAGACGAAAACGTGTGCCAACCCCTATGCATAAGTTCACGAGGTCACCCAACTCAAAATTGATCACCAAAACATACATCAAGTGTTCTCAAATCCTTAAAGACTCAGTCCGATAAGATAACTTCAAAGGGAAAACTCAATCCATTACAAGAGAGTAGAGGGGGAGAAGCATCATAAGATCCAACTGTAACAGCAAAGCTTGCGATACATCAAGATCGTATCACCTCAAGAACACGAGAGAGAGAGAGATCAAACACATAGCTACTGGTACATATCCTCAGCCCCGAGGGTGAACTACTCCCTCCTCGTCATGGAGAGCGCTGGGATGATGAAGATGGCCACCGGTGATGGATTCCCCCTCCGGTAGGGTGCTGGAACAGGCTCCCGAGAGGTTTTTGGTGGCTACAGAGGCTTGCGGTGGTGGAACTCCTGATCTAGGTTATGTTCTGAGGGTTTCTGTATATATAAGAGGTTTTGGCGTCGGGAATAAGTTAGGGGGGGTCTCCGAGGCGGCCACGAGGTAGGGGGGCGCGCCCAGGGGGGGTAGGGCGCACCCCCACCCTCGTGGGTGCCTCGGGACTCTTCTAGCGCATCTCCGGTACTCCATGGCCTTCTTCTGGTCCAAAAATAAACTCCGTGAAATTTCAGGTCAATTGGACTTCGTTTGATTTTCCTTTTCTGCGATACTCAAAAAGAAGGAAAAACAGAAATTGGCACTGGGCTCTGGGTTAATTGGTTAGTCCCAAAAATCATATAAAATGCATATAAATGCATATAAAACATCCTAGATGGATAATATAATAGCATGGAACAATAAAAAATTATAGATACGTTGGAGACGTATCAAGCATCCCCAAGCTTAATTCCTGCTCGTCCTCGAGTAGGTAAATGATAAAAACAGAATTTTTGATGTGGAATGCTACCTAGCATATTTCTCAATGTAATTTTCTTTATTGTGGCATGAATGTTCAGATCCAAATGATTCAAAATAAAAGTTTAATATTGATATAAAAATAGTAATCTTCAAGCATACTAACCAAGTAATCATGTCTTATCAAAATAACATAGCCAAAGAAAGCTTATCCCTACAAAATCATATAGTTAGGCTATGCTTCATTTTTGTCAGACAAAACGCTCCCATCATGCACAACCCCGGTTTCAGCCAAGCAATTGGTTCATACTTTTTAACGCGCTTCAGCTTTTTCAACTCTCATGCAATACATGAGCGTAAGCCATGGATATAGCACTATGGGTGGAATAGAATATGATGATGGAGGTTGCGTGGAGAGGACAAAAAATGAGAAAGTCTCACATGGACGCAGCTAATCAATGGGCTATGGAGATGCCCATCAATTGATGTCAATGCAAGGAGTAGGGATTGCCATGCAACGGATGCACTAGAGCTATAAATGTATGAAAGCTCAACAAAAGAAACTAAGTGGGTGTGCATCCAACTCGCTTGCTCACGAAGACCTAGGGCATTTTGAGGAAGCCCATCATTGGAATATACAAGCCAAGTTCTATAATGAAAAATTCCCACTAGTATATGAAAGTGACAACATAGGAGACTCTATCATGAAGATCATGGTGCTACTTTGAAGCACAAGTGTGGTAAAAGGATAGTAACATTGTCCCCCCCTTTCTTTATTTGGCCTTTCACTTTTCAAGGGACAATGCTCTAATGGTGATGATCGTCACACTTCTATTTACTTACAACTCATGGATTACAACTCGATACTAGAACAAAATATGATTCTATATGAATGCCTCCGGCGGTATACCGGGATATGCAATGAATCAAGAGCGACATGCATGAAAGAATTATGAAGGTGGCTTTGCCACAAATACGATGTGAACTACATGATCATGCAAACGCAATATGACAATGAGGAAACGTGTCATAATAAATGAAACGATGGAAAGTTGCATGGCAATATATTTCGGAATGGCTATGGAAATGCCATAATAGGTAGGTATGGTGGCTGTTTTGAGGAAGATATAAGGAGGTTTATGTGTGATAAAGCATATCGTATCATGGGGTTTGGATGCACCGGCGAAGTTTGCACCAACTCTCAAGGTGAGAAAGGGCAATGCGCGGTACCGTAGAGGCTAGCAATGATGGAAGGGTAAAAGTGTGTATAATGCATGGATTCACATTAGTCAAAAAGAACTCATATACTTATTGCAAAAGTTTATTAGCCCTCGAAGCAAAGTACTACTACGCATGCTCCTAGGGGAAGGGTTGGTAGGAGTTAACCATCACGCGATCCCGACCTCCACTCATAAGGAAGGCAATCAAAAGAGCATTCCATGCTACAAATTTGCTACACAACTTTTACCATACGTGCATGCTACGGGACTTGCCAACTTTAACACAAGTATTTCTCAATTTCATAATTACCCAACTAGCATGACTCTAACATTACCACCTTTATATCTCAAAACAATTATCAAGCATCAAACTGATCATAGTATTCAACGCACTCTATATGATAGTTTTTATTATACCCAACTTGGACGCCATTATATTAGGACTATATTAATAACCAAAGAAAATTACCATGTTGTTTAAGACTCTCAAAATAATATAAGTGAAGCATGAGAGTTCATCTATTTCTTCAAAATAAAACAACCGCCATGCTCTAAAAGGATATAAGTGAAGCACTAGAGCAAATGACAAACTACTCCGAAAGATATAGGTGAAGATCAATGAGTAGTCGAATAGTTATGCAACTATGTGGAGACTCTCTAACATTTAAGAATTTCAGATCTTGGTATTTTATTCAAACAGCAAGCAAAGAAAAAGAAATAAAATGACGCTCCAAGAAAAACACATATCATGTGGTGAATAAAAATATAGCTCCAAGTAAAGTTACCGATGAACAAAGAGGAAAGAGGGGATGCCATCCGGGGCATCCCCAAGCTTAGGCTCTTGGTTGTCCTTGAATAATACCTTGGGGTGCATTGGGCATCCCCAATCTTAGGCTCTTGCCACTCCTTATTCCATAGTCCATCGAATCTTTACCCAAAACTTGAAAACTTCAGAACACAAAACTCAACAGAAAACTCATAAGCTCCGTCAGTATAAGAAAATAAATCACCACTTAGGTACTGTTGTGAACTCATTCTAAATTCATATTGGTGCAATATCTACTGTATTCCAACTTCTCTATGGTTCATACCCTCCGATACTACTCAGATTCATCAAAATAAGCAAACAGCACATAGAAAACAGAATCTATCAAAAACAGAACATTCTGTAGTAATCTATATCATTCGAACACTTCTGTAACACTAAAAATTCTACCAAATTAGGAAAGCCTGATCAATTTGTGTACCAATCTAGATCAAAAAGAATCAGATCAAAAGCACAACTATCACCGTAAGCTATCCTAAAGGTCTTACTTGGCACTTTATTGAAGCAAAAGCTATAAAACATGATTACTACAGTAACATAATCATGTGAACACACAAAAACAGTAAAGGTAAATATTGGGTTGTCTCCCAACAAGCGCTTTTCTTTAATGCCTTTTAGCTAGGCATGATGATGACAATGATGCTCACATAAAAGATAAGAATTGAAACATAACGAGAGCATCATGAAGCATATGACTAGCACATTTAAGCCTAACCCACTTCCTATGCATAGGGATTTTGTGAGGAAACAACTTATGGGAACAATAATCAACTAGCATAGGAAGGCAAAACAAGCATAACTTCAAAATTTTCAACACATAGAGAGGAAACTTGATATTATTGCAATATGTAGAAGCATATGCTCCTCTCTCATAATAACTTTCCGTAGCATCATGAACGGATTCAACCATATAACCAGCACCTAAAGCATTCTTTTCATGATCTACTTGCATAGAAATTTTACTACTCTCCACATAAGCAAATTTATTCTCATCAATAGTAGTGGGAGCAAACTCAACAAAATAAATATCATGTGAAGCATAATCCAATGGAAAATTAAAATCATGATGACAAGTTTCATGGTTATCTTTATTGTTTATAGCATACATGTCATCACAATACTCATCATAAATAGGAGGCATGCTATCATCATAACATAATTTCTCATGAAAACTTGGGGGACAAAAAATATCATCTTCATCAAACATAGCATCCCCAAGCTTGTGGCTTTGCATATCATTAGCATCATGGATATTCATAGAATTCATACTAACAATATTGCAATCATGCTCATCATACAAAGATTTAGTGCCAAACATTCTAATGCATCCTTCTTCTAGCACTTGAGCACAATTTTCCTTTCCATAATTTTCATGAAAGATATTAAAAAGATGAAGTATATGAGGCAACCTTAATTCCATTTTTTGTAGTTTTCTTTTATAGACTAAACTAGTGATAAAACAAGAAACTAAAAGATTCGATTGGAAGATCTAAAGATAGACCTTCAAGCACTAACCTCCCTAGTAACGGCGCCAGAAAAGAGCTTGATGTCTACTACGCAACCTTCTCCTTGTAGACGTTGTTGGGCCTCCAAGTGCAGAGGTTTGTAGGACAGTAGCAAATTTCCCTCAAGTGGATGACCTAAGGTTTATCAATCGTTGGGAGACGTAGGATGAAGATGGTCTCTCTCAAACAACCCTGCAACCAAATAACAAAGAGTCTCTTGTGTCCCCAACACACCCGATACAATGGTGAATTGTATAGGTGCACTAGTTCGGCGAAGAGATGGTGATACAAGTGCAATATGGATGGCAGATATGAGTATTTGTAATCTGAAATTATAAAAACAACATGGTAGCAAGCGATAAAAGTGAGCGTAAACGGTATTGCAATGCTAAACAAGGCCTAGGGTTCATACTTTCACTAGTGCAAGTTCGCTCAACAATAATAACATAACTGGATCATATAACAATCCCTCAACATGCAACAAAGAGTCACTCCAAAATCACTAATAGCGGAGAACAAACGAAGAGATTATTGTAGGGCACGAAACCACCTCAAAGTTATCCTTTCTGATCGATCTATTCAAGAGTCCGCAGTAAAATAACATGAAGCTATTCTTTCCGTTTGATCTATCATAGAGTTCGTACTAGAATAATACCTTAAGACACAAATCAACCAAAACCCTAATGTCACCTAGATACTCCAATGTCACCTCAAGTATCCATGGGCATGATTATATGATATGCATCACAAAATCTCCGATTCATCTATTCAACCAACACAAAGAACTTCAAAGAGTTCCCCAAAGTTTCTACCGAAGAGTCAAGACGAAAACGTGTGCCAACCCCTATGCATAAGTTCGCGAGGTCACGGAACTCGCAAGTTGATCACTAAAACATACATCAAGTGTTCTCAAATCCTTAAAGACTCAATCCGATAAGATAACTTCAAAGGGAAAACTCAATCCATTACAAGAGAGTAGAGGGGGAGAAACATCATAAGATCCAACTATGATAGCAAAGCTCACGATACATCAAGATCGTATCACCTCAAGACACGAGAGAGAGAGAGAGAGAGAGAGAGATTAAACACATAGCTACTGGTACATACCCTTAGCCCTGAGGTTGAACTGCTCCCTCCTAATCATAGAGAGTGCCGGGATGATGAAGATGGCCACCGGTGATGGATTCCCCCTCCGGTAGGGTGCCGGAACGGGCTCCCGAGAGTTTTTTGGTGGCTACAGAGGCTTGCGGCGGCGAAACTCCCGTTCTAGGTTATATTCTGAGTGTTTCTGTATATATAAGAGGTTTTGGCGTGGGGAACAAGTCAGGGGGGTCTCCAAGGCGGCCACGAGGTAGGGGGGCGCGCCCAGGGGTGTAGGGTGCCCCCACCCTCGTGGGTGCCTCAGGACTCTTCTGGCCCATCTCCGGTACTCCGTGGCCTTCTTCTGGTCCAAAAATAAACTCCGTGAAATTTCAGGTCAATTGGACTCCGTTTGATTTTCCTTTTCTGCGATACTCAAAAACAAGGAAAAGACAGAAACTAGCACTGGACTCTGGGATAATAGGTTGGTCTCAAAAATCATATAAAATAGCATATAAATGCATATAAAACATCCTAGATGGATAATATAATAGCATGGAACAATAAAAAATTATAGATACGTTGGAGACGTATCAGATATATGTGCCTAGATCTTTCCTCACCACATGATGCTTGCCAAAAGAGAAAATTAAAAGGGAATAGAGAGAAAAACTTTGACTCTTTGCATAAAAGTAAATACTGAAAAGTAAAAGATAGGCCCTTCATAGAGGGAAGCAGAGGTTGCCATGCGCTTATATGTTTGTATGCTCAACCCCTTAGTGCAAAAGAACGTCAGGTTATATTGCCCCTTATGATAGCAACCTTTATTTTGCAGTCTATCACTTTTATTCTTTGCCATCACAAGTTTGTACAACGCTCAATTTTATCTTACACTACATGATCTAACACTTTTTAGAAGCAATTTTTATTTCCTTATTGCACCGATGACACCTTACTTGAAGGATCTTGCTCAATCCATAGGTAGGTGTGGTGGACTCTCAAAACAAGATTTAGGTTTAAGGATTTTTGGATGCACAAGTAATATCTCTACCTGGTGCGATATTTTTGGCTAGCAAAGATAGGGGGCAAGCACCACATGTTGAAGGATCTATGACAATATAACTTCTATGTGAATATGAACGAACATAATATGACCAATATTGTGATTGTCAAGCTTCAAAAGATTTCACTTTCTAAACCCAATGTGAAGCTACCACTAGGCATGATATGAAAATACAATTTGAACTTCATGATATTCAATTCATTCAATAATTTACTCATAGGATATAAGTGAAGCACACGAGTAAATGACAAGCTACTCCAAAAAGATATAAGTGAAGATCAAGCAAGTAGTTATGTAAACGGGTAGCTAATTGTGGATTCTCTCTTATTTAAAAACTTTCAGATCTAAGTATTTAATTAAAACGACAAGCAAGACAAAACAAAATAAATTGACGCTCCAAGCAAAACACATATCATGTGACGAATGAAAACATAACTCCAAGTGAGGTTACCGATAATGTTGGAGACGAAAGAGGGGATGCCTTCCGGGGCATCCCCAAGCTTAGTTGCTTGGATCTTCCTTGAATATTACCTTGGGGTGCCTCGGGCATCCCCAAGATTAGGATCTTGTCACTCATTATTCTCCTCATATCGACATCTCATCCAAAACTTGAAAACTTCAATCACACAAAACTTAACGGAACTTCGTGAGATAGCTTAGTATGATAAAGAGCAAACCATTTCACTTTGGTACTGTCAAAGGCAAGATTCACAATTGTTTACACACAATGCCTAATGTAGCATATCATTTCCACAATTTATATTGAGCAATATAAGCCATAGAAACAAGGAAACAAGCAAACTATGCATCGAAAACAGAATCTGTCAAAAACAGAATAGTCTATAGTAATCTGCACTCAAACCATACTTCTACTACTCCAAAAATTATGAAAAATTAGGACCACGTGAGCAATTTGTATATTAATCTTTTGCAAAAAGAATCAACTCAAAAAGCACTCTTTTGTTAAAAATGAGAGTTATTTTCGTGAGTGCAAAAGTTTCTGTTTTTCGGCAAGATCAAATCAACTATCACCCAACATGATCCCAAAGGCTTTACTTGGCACTTTATTGAAACAAAAATAATAAAACATGAGTACTACAGTACCATAGTCATGTGAACACAAAAAAAAATAGATAAAAGTGTTGGGTTGTCTCCCAACAAGCGCTTTTCTTTGATGCCTTTTAGCTAGGCATGATGAGTTCAATGACGCTCACATAAAAAATAAAGACTGAAACATAACAAGAGCATCATGAATCATAAGTTCCTCTCTCATAATAATTTTCAGTAGCATCATGTATAGATTCATCCATATAACCATAACATAAAGCTTTATTTTCATGATCCATAAGCATAGAAAATTTATTACTCTTTATGGCATACATGTCATCATAATAATCATCATAAGTAGTTGTTCTCATCATAGTCAATTGAAACCTCTTCCAAAATAGTGGATGTATCACTAAATAAAGTCATGACCTCTCCAAATCCACTTTCATCAAAATTTTAGTAAGATTCAACACCCTCCAAAATAGTGGGATCACTACCACCTAGAGTTGACACTCTTCCAAACCCACTTTCATCATTGTAATCATCATAAATAGGAGGCATGCTATCATCATAATAAATTTTCCTATCAAAAGTAGAAGGAATAAAAGGATCATATTCATTATGCAAAGCATCCCCAAGCTTAGGACAAGCATTATTTTCAGAAAATAAATCTTCAAACATTTCATACTCATTAAACATAGCATCCCCAAGCTTGTGGTTTTGCATATCATCATAATCATTCTTATCAATAGGATGAATGACACCAATAGTATAGCAAACATTGTTATCATATTCTTCCAAGCAAGTGCCAAAAATATTTTCAAGATCATAAAAGACATCATTGTCTTCCCAAGCATAATCATCACACAAGTAGTAGGCATCAAAAAATCATACTCAATATCATCATCCTCCATCAACACATTTGATTCACTTTCATGAGGCACAATGGTGATAGGAGCAATATTACTTGGGAGAGTTACCTTTTTGCCTCTACTTTTTCTTCATTTCTTTTTCTTCTTCACCACCTCACGTGTGGGTTTAATCAATTTTTTCGAGCTTCTTGTTGAAGAGATTGATTGGATAGGAAGCTCCTCCTCGTTACCTGATTCATCATAATAAATACTAGGAGGGTATTGGGAAATATTTTCCCTTTCATTAGTACTCTCTTCATACAATATTTGTTTTCTTGTCTTTAGATAGTTGGCAATAAAAAGATTCTCAATGCAATTTACCGCACAAAACATATAAATTTCCTGTAGATCAAAATCAAGAAATCTCTTAGGGTTATAAGGAATATTCTTAGTTATACATTTCATTTCTTCATAACCGAGAAGCAAACTAAGTTCATTATGATATGCAAGGGAAATTAAGTCATCACAATTTTTGGACACGATTTGATCATGAAACAATTTGCATTGGAGATTTAAGTGACCAAGTTCATTGCAAAGTTTGCAAGTATGGCGAAAGAAATTAAATTTTTCAGCACAACCATCTAGCTTCTCTTGCAACCATTTTGCTTCTAAATACTTATGCCACTTGCAAAATCTATCTTCCCTTTTTGGTGTACTTTTGCACTCCCAATTCACTCCGCAAAAATTGACATTCTTATAGGAGACATCATTATCATGACCAATGCAATCATCATTAACATTTTGGATATTCAAAGAATTTATACTAACAACATTGCAATCATGCTCATCATTCAAATAATTTTTGCCAAACATTTTATTGACTTCTTCTAACAATTGAGCACAATTTTCCGGATCATCATTTTCAAGAAAGACATTATAAAGATGATCAATAATATGATGCAACCTCAATTCCATTTTTTATGTAGTTTTCTTTTGTAAACCAAACTAGTGATAAAACAAGAAAATAAAAGATTCGATTGCAAGGTCTAAAGATATACCTTCAAGAACTCACCTCCACGGCAACGGCACCAGAAAAGAGCTTTGTTGACGGGAAGTGAGTGTCGCTTACCTAGCCTCCTCGGCAACGGCGCCAGAAAAGAGCTTGATGTCTACTACGCAACTTTATTCTTGTAGACTCGTGTTGGGCCTCCAAGCGCAGAGTTTTGTAGGACTGTAGCAATTTTCCCTCAAGTGGATGACCTAAGGTTTATCAGTCCGTGGGAGGCGTAGGATGAAGATAGTCTCTCTCAAGCAATCCTGCAATGAAATACAAGAAATCTCTTGTGTCCCCAACACACCCAATACAATGGCAAATGTATAGGTGCACTAGTTCGGCGAAGAGATGGTGATAAAAGTGTAATATAGATAGTAGATATTGGTTTTTGTAGTAAGAACAATAAAAAAACAACATGGTAATAAATGATATAACGGAGCACAACGGTATTGCAATGATGGAAAATGAGGCCTAGGGTGCATACTTTCACTAGTGCAATCTCTCAACAATGCTAACATAGTTGGATCATATGGTTATCCCTCAAAGTGCAATAAAGAATCACTCCTGACTTCCTATTAGCGGAGAACAAAAGATAGAAAGTGTTTGTAGGGTACGAAACCACCGCAAAGCTATTATTTCCGATCAATCTATCCTAGAGTTCGTACTAAAATAACAGCAAGCTATTCTTTCTGTCCGATTGAATCAAGAGTTCGTACTAAAATAACACCATATGATACACCTCAACCAACTCTAATGTCACCTAGAAATCCCAATGTCACCGCGCGTACCCATGAGTTAATTATATGATATGTATCAAACAATTTCAGATTCTTACTACTCAATCCACACAAAGAACTACAAGGAGACCCCAAAGTTTCTATCGGAGAAAAGATAAAAAATGTGCATCAACCCCTATGCATAGATTACCCCAAAGTCACCTCGGGAATCCGCAAGTTGAGTGCCATAACATATATCAAGTGAATAAGAATAATACCCCATTGTCACCACATGTATTCATATGCAAGACATATATCATGTGTTCTCAAATCTGAACATTCAATCCGACATGACAAAACTTCAAAGGGTAAAGATTCAATTCATCACAACAAGAGTAGAGAGGGTAGAAACATCATATGATCCATTTATGTTAACAAAGCCCATGATATATGAAGATCGTGACATGTCAAGATCATGAGAGAGAGATTAAACACATAGCTACTGGTACAAACCCTTAGCCTTGAGGGTGGACTACTCCCTTCTCATCGTGGTGGCCGCGGGAATCATGACGATGGCCACCGGTGATGATCTCCCCCTCCGGTAGGGTACCGGAACAGGCTCCCGATTGGTTTTCGGTGGCTACAGAGGCTTGCGGCAGTGGAACTTCTGATCTGGGGTCTCCGTGAGGGTTTTTGGAATATTTGAGAATTTATAGGGCGAAGAAGGGGTACGGGCGGCCACCGAGGTGGGCACAACCCACCAGGGCACGCCCGGGGGCCTAGGCGCGCCCTGGTGGGTTGTTCCCCCCTTGAAGCACCCCCAGGTGCTGCTTTGGCCCACTGGTAATCTTTTGGTCCATAAAAAATCCACAAAACATTTCGTGATGTTTGAAGAACTTTGGTTTCTGCACAAAAAACAACACCACGGTAGTTCTGCTGAAAACAACGTCAGTCCGGGTTAGTTCCATGGAAATCATACCAAAACCATATAAAATTATTGTAAACATGGCATGAGTACTTCATAAATTATAGATACGGTTGAGACGTATCAGCCTCCCCCCTTTTGTTTACCAGAAGGAGGAGAAGGGAAGAGAGGGGGGGAGGAAAGACGGGGGCGCCTCCCCCTCCTCCTACTCCAATTCAGCCTCCTTCCTTGGGGGGGGGGCACCCCTTGTGGGCTGGTGTGCTCCCCTCCGATGGCCCATATGGCCCATATCTTCCCCCGGGGGGTTTCGGTAACCCGCCTGTACTCCGATATGTACCTGATACATTCCAGAACACTTCCGGTGTCCGAATACTAGCATCCAATATATCAATATTTACCTCGTGACTATTTCGAGACTCCTCGTCATGTCCGTGATCTTATCCGGGACTTCGAACAATATTCGGTGACCAAATCACATAACTCATATAATACAAAAGTCATCCAACATTAAGCGTGCGGACCCTACGGGTTCGAGAACTATGTAGACATGACCGAGACACCTCTCTGGTCAATAACCAACAACGGAACCTGGATGCTCATATTGGCTCCCACATATTCTACGAAGATCTTTATTGGTCGAACCGTTATGACAACAGACGTTATTCCCTTTGTCATCGGTATGTTACTTGCCCGAGATTCGATCGTCGGTATCTTCATACCTAGTTCAATCTCGTTACCGGCAAGTCTCTTTACTCGTTCCGTAATGTATCATCCCACAACTAACTCATTAGTCACATTGCTTGCAAGGCTTCTTATGATGTGCATTACCGAGAGGGCCTAGAGATACCTCTTCGATACTCGGAGTGACAAATCCTAGTCTCGATCTATGGCAACCCAACAAACACCTTCGGAGATACCTGTAGAGCATCTTTATTATCACCCAGTTATGTTGTGATGTTTGATAGGACACAAATTCCTCTGGTATCGAGGAGTTGCATAATCTCATAGTCGGAGGAATATGTATTTGACATGAAGAAAACATTAGCAATAAAACTGAATGATCATTATGCTAAGATAACGGATGGGTCTTGTCCATCACATCATTCTCCTAATGATGTGATCCCGTTCATCAAATGACAACACATGTCTATGGCTAGGAAACTTAACCATCTTTGATTGCTAGTTAAGTAGAGGCATACTAGGGACACGGTGTTTTTTCTATTTATCCACACATGTATCAAGTTTCCGGTTAATACAATTCTAGCATGAATAATAAACATTTATCATGAATAAGGACATATAAAATAACATATTTATTATTGCCTCTAGGGCATATTTCCTTCAAATAGAGCACCGCCCGAGTCCGCCACTCTCTGTACTCGCTCGGTTCTGCCTCGAGATCGTCCCGCTCCACCTCTCTCACCCAAGCAACCTACACTACCCCCACGAAGACTGTAGTGATACCCATGCCCCTCTGATGACCACCAGAGCTGATCCCGCGGACGGCCATGAGCTCCGACCACGGTGAGCCCCGACCTCGCTATATAAGGCCTTCCTGAGCCCCTCTCTCCACTCCACTCACCCTCTCCCACTCCCAATCGCCCCCTGCACCACCCGTTCATCCACTAGAGCCCCCAAGCTCAAGATCAACCTCGAGCTCCGCCACCTCGGCTCATCGTCGTTTGAGCAGTACAGGCCTACCTCGACCCCTTTCTTCTTCCTATGGGTTTCCAGAAGCTCGCTGACCCATTCCCCTCTCTCTCCCGCGTTGTTTGTAGCCTGGAGCAAGCGGATCGACCTCGAGCCAAAGCTCCGCCACGTCATTCCTCGTCGCCGGCAAACTAGGCCTTGATGTCTACTACACAACTTGTTCCTGTAGGCTCGTGTTAGGCTTCCAAGCGCAGAGTTTTGTAGGACAGTAGCAATTTTCCCTCAAGTGGATGACCTAAGGTTTATCAATCCGTGGGAGGCATAGGATGAAGATGGTATCTCTCAAATAACCCTGCAACCAAATAATAAAAAGTCTCTTGTGTACTCAACACACCAAATATAATGGTAAGTTGTATAGGTGCACTAGTTCGGCAAAGAGATGGTGATACAAGTGTAGTAATGATAGTAGATATTGATTTTTTTAATAGGAACAATAAAAACAACAACAAGGTAGCCATTGATAAAACGGAGCACAACGATATTGCAATGCTTGAAAATGAGGCCTAGGGTCTATACTTTCACTAGTGCAATCTCTCAACAATGCTAATATAATTGGATCATATAACCATCCATCAACGTGCTATGAAGAATCACTCCAAAGTTCGTATCTAGCAGAGAACATTAGATGAAACTGTTGTTAGGGTATGAAACCACCTCAAAGCTATTCTTTCCGATCGATCTATCCAAGAGTTCATACTAAAATAACACCAAGTTATCCTTTCCGATCGATCTATCTAGAGTTTGTACTAAAAATAACACCAAGTTATCCTTTCCGATCGATCCATCAAGAGTTTGTACTAAGATAACACCAAATAATTTCTGGTTCACAGTACTCAATCCAAGTATCCAACACAAAGAACTTCAAAGAGTGCCCTAAGATTTCTACTGGAGAAATAAAGACGAGAACGTGCATCAACCCCTATGCATAGATTACCCAAATGTCACCTTGGGAATCCGCGAGTTGAGTGCCAAAACACATATCAAGTGAATGAATAAGATTCCCCATGGTCACCATGGGTATTCATAGCAAGACATGCATCAAGTGTTGTCAAATCCATAAAAGTATTCAATCCGATAAAAACAAAATCTCGAAGGGAAAACTCAACTCATCACAACAAGATAGAGAGGGAAAACACCATATGATCCAACTATATTAACAAAGCATGTGATACATCAGATCGTGACATCTCAAGAACATGAGAGAGGGAGAGAGAGATTAAACACATAGCTACTGGTACAAACCCTTAGCCGCGAGGGCGGACTACTCCCTCCTCATCATGGTGGCCGCTGGGATGATGAAGATGGCCACCAGTGACGATTTCCCCCTTCGGTAGGGTGCCGGAACAGGGTTTAGATTGGTTTTTCATTTCTACATAGGCTTGCGATGGCGGAACTTCAGATCTACGGTTATTTCTGGGGGTTTATGTATTTATATGATTTTTTGGCGTTGGTTTCACGTGTAGATGGGCCTCGAGGTGAGCACGATACACTAGGGCGCGCCCTGGTGGGCTGTGCCCACCTCGTGGCTCTTCTGGCCCTCCCATAAAGCTTCTAGTGCCTCTTTTGTTCCAAAAAAGATCGTCAAAAAGTTTCGTTGCATTTGGAGAACTTTCATTTCTGCACAAAAAACATCACCACAGTAGTTCTGCTGAAAACAACGTCAGTCCGGGTTACTTCCATTCAAACCATACCAAAACCATATAAAATTGTTGTAAACATGACATGAATACTTCATAAATTATAGGTACATTGGAGACGGATCAGCATCCCAAAGCTTAATTCCTACTTGTCCTCGAGTAGCTAAATGATAAAAGAAATAATTTATGAAGTGTGAATGCTAACATAGTGCATAAGTTTGATCAATGATAATTTCAATCACTTTTCCTAGCATCATAACATCAAATATTTCTCATAAAACTTCTCATGTTAAAGTATCAACCAATTAACATGTTATGGTTCAAACAATGAATTCTCTTGAAACTTAACAACCTATGTTCTTAGCCACCAAGCAATTGCAATTCAACTTATTCAACAAAGTCTAAGTAAGTGCTCCACATACTCAATGAACATATAGTCTTCTATGATTGCTAGTATTCAAATCATATTCTTACAACAAATGGCATCCATCAAACACAGAGAAAGATAGGGGCTTAATGTTTCGCCTCACAACTCATTTATCATAGAGATAACTGTCAACAATAATAATTCATGATCAAATATATTTGACTGGTCATATGTGCCTAGGTCTTTCCCACCACATGATGCTTGCCAACTAGAGAATAATTGAGGTTGAAATAGGAATGCATACTATTGACTCTTGCATAAAAGTAAATATTGAAAAGTAAAAGATAGGCCGTTCATAGAGGGAAGCAGAGGTTGTCATGCGCTTTTTGGTTTTGTATGCACAATCCCTTAATGCAAAAGAACATCACATTATATTGCCCCTTATGATAGCAACCTTTATTATGCAGTCCATCGCTTTTATTACTTTGCCATCACAAGTTCGTACAACGCTCAATTTTCTCTTACACTAAATGATCAAACACATTTAGAAGCAATTTTTATTGCCTTTTTGCACCGATGACAACTTACTTGAAGGATCTTATTCAATCCATAGGTAGATATGGTGTACACTCATGGCAAGAAATTGGGTTTAAGGGTTTTTGGATGCACAAGTAGTATCTCTACTTAGTACAAATTTTTGGCTAGCAAAAGATCCTAAGGAAGCACCACATGTTGGAGGATCCATAACATAACTTTTATGCAAATATACCCAAACATAACTCATTACGTGGTGTTCCTTCTCCAACTTCAACTAATTTGCTCAAGTTTGAAAATAATTAATGGGTATTCACAATCATAGAAGATGTCCAAGATAATATATTTGTATGTGAAAGTTCTCTTCCTTATACTAATCATTCATGAATTCCTGGTATGACCAATATTGTGATTGTCAAGCTTCAAAAGATTCACTTTCTAAACCCAATATGAAGCTACTACTAGGTATGATATGAACATATAATTTCAATTTCATCGTATTCAATCCATTCAAAAATTTACTCATAGGATGTATGTGAAGCACAAAAGTAAATGACAAACTACTCCAAAAAGATATAAGTGAAGATCAAGCGAGTAGTTAAGTAAAGGGGTAGCTAATTGAGGACTCTCTATTATTTAGAAACTTTCAGATCTAAGTATTTTATCAAAACAGCAAGCAAAACAAAACAAAATGACACTCTAAAAATAGCACACATCATGTGAAGAAGCAAAAACTTAGGCTCAACGGATGCTAACTGATAATTCTTGATGAAGAAAGGTGGGATGCCTACCGGGGCATCCCCAAGCTTAGATTCTTGAGACTTCTTGAAATATTATCTTGGTATGCCTTGGGAATCCCAAAGCTTGAGCTTTTGTATCTCCTTAATTCCTTTTATATCACGGTTTCCCTTAATCTTAAAAGCTTCATCCACACAAAACTCAACAAGAACTCGTGTGAGAAGTTAGTATGAATCAATGCAACACCTTCTCATTCTCTACTGTAACAAAACACTAAAATTATTATTTAACATTGCATACTAAATGCCTCTGCATATTTAATACTCTTATCCTCAAATAGAATCATTAAACAAGCAAACCTATGCAAACATAACAACAATATGTCTAAACAGAACAATCTGTAAAGAGTGCAATTAGATTCATTGTCAGGACCCCGTTCCTAAGTCACACCGATATAGCATGTAACACATCATATCACTTTGCGGCCTCACGCTCGGTATTCCCACCGGTGCCATATTATATGGCCCGGGACCGTTTGCGCCTTTTGGCTCACGTAGATAGTGCCGCTAGCATCCATATGACAAAGAACCCGGGCCGACATGACTAGTCATAAACCCAAGGTGGCGGTAACTTACAGGGACATGCATACATGACCCAGCAACGAATGTGTCGATCAACAACGTATGAACCCAAGTTGTAGCAAGCTACAAGGACTTAAAGGAAGAACGCGTGACATTTCCCTGAAGGGACAGATACAGGAACGAAGAAGGACACATGCCGGCCAACCTAAGTGTTCCGGAGCAGTAGCAAGCTACCATGGCTCAGTGGAAGCACTAGGTGACATTTCCCGGTAAGAGAGGCTACCAAGAATAAACAACTAGGTTGTCAGATCCCACACATACCAAGCATTTCAAAAATCATACACACAATATGCTCGATATGTGCAAATACAACATGGCATCACAACATGACTCTACAACTCAAGTATTTATTCATTAGGCTCCGAGGAGCCAAGTATTAGAAACATGGGTAACAAGACCCAACATACAGAGCATACAAGTCAAAAGCACATGCGAAAGCTCAGCATGTCTGAGTATGGACATCTACAAATGAAAAGAGCTGAGAAGCCTGACTATCTATCAGACCCTCCAGAGGGCACAAGATCGTAGCTGAGGTAACAAGCTAAATGTCGGAGTCCATGCGGAACTAGTAGTGAGACTGAAGTCTCTCTGCAAAAATATAAATTAAGCAAACGTGAGTACAAATGTACCCAGCAAGACTTACATTAGAACTAGCTACATATGCATCATTATCAACAAAGGGATGGTGGGGTTTATCTGCAGCAAGCCAGCTATCCTGAACTAGCTACATATGCATCATTATCAACAAAGTGACTCGGTGGCTATCCTGAACTAGGACTGCAAGTACTCTTTTGAGGTGGCGCACACGAGTCCACATATTCACCATATCAACATACAACTATGGATCTGCTCCCATCTCCATACGAGAACGCCATCCATAGCACTCACGCTTATCTTGCGCATTTTAGAGTATCGACTATCCCTTGTCTATGAACTGTATAGGCAACCCAGTAGTCCTTTATCACGGACGCGACTATTTGAATAGATCATGTTAACCCTGCAGGGGTGTACTTCTTCGCACACGCTCTCGCCACTTACCGCCATGCACACGTCATGTATCTCGGCAACCTTCAAGCGGAAGCCTGGCGAGGGTGTCTGCCATGACCCGACTAACCACACAAGTCTCTAGTCCAGGTTTATCGCCCATTCGGGTTCCATCCGCAAGGAGATCCGGCCGGGGTGTCGCTCACGACCCCAAATGATGTGAGCAAGGTTCCCAAGCCCACCATCTGGGTGCCACTTGGTACAACATGCTACTACACCTAGTCTGTCCCAAGCCCACCTATACCGGGTGCCACTTGGTAGACTACTAGCACTACCTACAAACACCAGAAACTAGTTGCCACTCCTGGACAGAGATCGAGTTGATTAATAAGTCGAGAGGGGCACTTAAGCATTCCAATGTGTGGTAGTAACTGTCTTGGATCACAAACACAGAACTCAGTTCCTGAGAACAGTTTCAATGAGACAACCCACCATGTACTCCTACATGGCCTCTCACCTCTACCTTTACCAAATCGTGTTCACACACTTAGCTCTCAACAGTAGGACATGTTCACCACATTCCAATTCATCCCCGATGAATCAGACCTGACTCAACTCTAAGCAGTAGCAGGCATGACAAACAAGCATGAATGTGTAAGCACAACATGGCTCAAACAACTCCTACTCATGCTAGTGGGTTTCAACTATTTACTGTGGCAAAGATAGGTCATGCAGAGGAAAGGGGTTCAGCTACCGCAACATGTAACAGTTGAATCGTTGTTGTCCTAATGCAGTAAAAGAGAGCAGGATCGAGAGAGTGGGATTGTATTGGAATGAACAAGGGGTTTTTGCTTTCCTGGCACTTCTGAAGATAGTGTAGCTCTTCATCGGTGTCATCGATCACATCACCGGAACGTCGTCTACTAAGAGGGGACAAATACCGGCAAACAAGGAAGAACACAATTAATGCAATGCACAATATGATGTATGATCATGACATGGCAAAATGAGTGTGTTGGGTTAATATAACTACAACCAAATGGGTTTGAGTCATTTTGATCCAAAGGTTCAACCCCAAACTCAAATTATGAACTTAAATAGTGCTTTATCATGTTTTGATCTAAACAGCAAGGTTAAGTTGTTTAAACATGCATGAAACCAGTATAGATGGATACATTGGATTTTTCTGATCATTTTTCATATATAAATCATTGCATTTGGAGTTATAGATTAATTTCTATGATTTTTTGAAGTTTATAAAAATTTCTAGAATTTTCTGAATAAGATTAAATCGAGAAAACTCATTACTGCATCAGCACGATGTCATCAAGTCAACATGCCAGCCAGTGTCAAATATGAAAAGCGGGGCCCACCGGTCAGTGAGACAGGGTTAAACTCGTGTTGACTTGGTCTTTGACCTGCTGCGGGGCCTGCTGTTAGTGTCTAGGTGTGGTCCAGCTGGCGGGGATTAGTGCTAATGACCCTGCCGCGTCGGCTGTCGCTGGAGTTTGGCTGACGGTGACCAAAACTGCGGCGGCAACTCACCGGACTTCCGTTGCGAGCGGCGACGCGCGGGGACCACTGGGGCGTAGCCCGTGCTCTCTCGCATCCAGAGGGGCAGGTGGGTGGCCGCGGGTGTGCCGGAGCTCGGCTTCGAGCGGTGCGGGGCTGCAGGGTACGGAGAGGCCAACTAAGGGGATATGCGGGCTCCTGGGGAAGCTAGGAGCTTGCTAGGCTTGTCGGTCTGAGCGCAGCAGCACAGAAGTGCCATGCCCGGCGTCCATGGAGGACGACGGTGCTCGGTACGGTGGCTAGCACGATTACAGCGCGGGAAAACCACGGGGAGAGAGGGAAAACGTAGGAGAGCTAACAGCGGGGCTAGCGGAGGCGACGGTGAGGTCGAGGAAGCTCTGGACGCGCCGAATTGGGTGGTGGGGATCGTCGGCAGAGTCGATGATGAAGACGGCGGGGACGATGTTGCAGTGCTCCTGCGGTCACGTGCTTTGGGTGTCTAGCTCCACGGGGTCGTGGCGGAGCTCGGGGACGCGGAGAGGGAGTGAGTGAGTGGCTGTGGCCATGCTGGTGCTTGTTGGCGCACGGTGGCGGCTCTCGGGGTTGCTCGAAGCTACGAGACAACGAGAGCCAGAGGAGAGGGGGAGGTTAGATAGTGAGGGGAGAGGCAAGGGAGGTTGGGGATGTCTCCTAGCGTTGCGAGAAGGTCTAGGGGGAGAGGAAGCAGGAGGTGGCATCCGGTGCGCGCGCGGGCGACATGCCTCTGCCTACTGGCAGAGGTTGAAGACGCCACTTCGGCCTGGTGGGCTGGGCCAGCTACAGGGACGGGCCAGGTAAGCGCAGTTCAGTCCTTTCCTCTCTCTCTCTTTACTGTTTTCTATTTCTGTTTTGTTTTCTATTTATTTCTTTTCTGTTTTGAATTAGTAAAAATACTAATTCATTTTTAAAATTCCCGAGACAAATTTTGGGACATTATTTTGGTTATTCCAAAGTCCCACAAATGAGTCCAGAATATTTGGAGCATTTAAAATATTTATAGAATTCAAATGCCCCAATGCAAATACAATATGGGTTAATTTAAAAATCCATAAATGACCAATAAATATGCTCATCATTTTGGCAGAGGTTTTCACCTTTATTAAAAATCATGTACATTTTTAAAGGGCATTTTGGGTTCTTGAAAAAGATTTTATTTGATCCTATTGAATTCTTTCTAGTGCGAGGGTTTGATCAATCCCCATTTCAACTTTAAATAAAATTTAAACATGATGCAACACATGACTAGCTAGCCCAAAGCATACCAGAACTAGGGATGTGACAACTCACCACCACTAAACAAGAATCTCGTCCAGGGATTCAAGAAGTGAGGTAAGAAGACAGAGGGAACACAAAGCTAACACGATCTTCATGATCCAACTTGCACTTCATAGGAGTGTCGATTCCTTGCATCATCTTAGTCTTGACAACTCTGCTTTTGAGATCTACATGAAACACGAGGTCAGAGACAACTCTACTATGATGGATCGTCTTAATGATCACAATATCAACTCACGAAATGAGACGTAGAAACATCTCTTGAGTCGAGAGGCAAAACACACCTGGGAAAGGATGGAAGAAACAATTTGACGAGGGATTCAAAGTAGCGAGGAAAAATTGCCATGATTCCATAATGGGGCACCTCAGGAAAGGTGACTTGTAGAATCATTACCTGAAGTGGCAAAAAGAATTACTTTTGATACATAGTTCATCGAAACTCTTCATACCTGCCTGAGGCAATTCACAATTGATCATTTGAAAGAGCTCGAAGAAATGGCATACTCGGACTAGGATGGATGATGTGGACTACCTTGTTGAAGACAACGCAGGGGATGATTTTTGCTTATCATCGGAAATGGATGAAACCTGTGGTAGGACCACTTTGAAAATGATCCTGATCAGTAATTACTAAGAAGGATAGTCCATGGTAGAATGGCACAATGGTGGTGCAAGCTAGGAACAAAATGCAAATGCTGGGAATGATTCTAGTAACTGAGGAGAAACTCAACAGTAGAGAATGATTCCACTTTTGAAAGATTATGTCATAATCGAAGAAACTGAGAGCGAATCCCAATTAACGCCGATGATAAATCCTAGTGCTTGCGCGTGCTCTCAAGAACTTGAGCATTTCCATATTCATCAAGGTTTTACCAATATCCGTGTCAAGTATCCTGGCAACACAACATACTACCATGATGAATAGTGATGGACGATGCAGATGCAAAGGAAGATAACACCTTCTCAGATTTCACCTTAGCGAGGCCAAGGAATCAAATTTGGATGGTCGACCGAGAGACATTTAGCACTCCGCTTCTAATGTTCTCCTTGATGTGCTAGCGTAATCCATTCATAGATATGGTTTGATATCTAGAACATCAAGTAAAAGGTCGGACTTCGGAAACACAAATATCCATAAGGAAAAACTTCTGGAGTAAATCCTATGAGATCCTTATGGGGAGGTGGCCAACTTCCTCAATCAAGATACTACAATAATAGGTCTTCCGGCTGGGTGCGTTGGCCACGACATCCACTTTACCGGTTACAGAGAGACCAACATTATAGTTCTTGGGAGACATTCCAACCATCATATATTCCTGAGATTCAGATCTGTTTGGTGTTAGGATATTCCAGACTCATCGAGTCTAGAAGAAAAATGAAAGTTTGCAACACAAATTGACGAGATGGCGTTGCAAGATTCTCGGGAATAAACTACGATAGCAAGCTCCAAAACATGAGCTAGTTCTGCTACACACATGTTTGCATGCTGTCCCAGACAAGAATGGCCACCTGGTAGTCTTACAACAAAACATTACCGAGTTCTGGTAGGGAACCATCAACGAGGATATCAAAGTCCTTACATAAGTCTGGATTAGCTATTATGAAGGAACTTCTTCTCCTTGAACAAGTCAATCAGTGTCTTGGTGTGCTAGGAAACACATATAGAATGGAGGCGGCCAACCTATCACACCATAGAGTACTTCACACATGCGTGACTAACTTGGGACGATTCCAGATGAAGCAAAACAACTTTTCTCAAATTCATGGCGACAACTTGCACCAAAAGCACGTGGACCAGAGGAAGTCACTTCTTTCATCCATCATATGCTTCATGAACGGGACATGAAGATAATGCTTATAGAAGTTTCCAACACTAGCTGGATGTTCATCACAAATCATGGAGAAGATAAAAATGTTTCTGATGGGCTCAACAACAATTCATCCAGGTTTCCATAAAAATGAAATTCCATAACTATGTGAACAAGGTGGTAGCATTGGTCAGACCCAAAAGAAATAATGGAGTATGCTCGAGGAAACAACCACGAGTAAGACAACATTACGAATATCGTTGGTTCTGATTTGATTTGACAATAGCCCATACTCAAATCAAAGATTGGATAAGACAATAGCGCCGATGATTTATCACGAGGATCAATCGATGGGAATACCATCCTTCTTCAACCCACATACAAGATATCCCTTGAAATGAGCTAAGTCAGGTAAGATTTTATCTTCCAACTCTCCAAGTTGTTGTTTAGCTTAACCAATTAGCTCAGGGTATCCGACACAGATTCTTGGAGAAAGGGTGGTTTACAAGAAAACCAACTTGATCACGAACTCAACATAGCGGTCAGGTGACAACCTGGTGATATTTCCGAGAAGATATTCGGAAAATCACGAACCACCAATATGTCATTAAGATCGAGAACAATCTTGCCTTTCAGAGCAAGACGATATGATCAAAAGAGCGAGGGATTGACACAATCCTAACTCAAATAAGGACTAGGCAGCACAATCTATCTTAGAATGATGATTCAAGAACCAACACGATAAGAATGAAATTATTGTCCTTTAACTACCAAGCAACAAGGTTGCTAGGAGTAATGATTTCACACATCACGATTCACTTGTCGGCTTTCCGGTTACAATAACATGAGAACCAAGGAATGAATAATGATGGCGAGAAGTTCACTGCATCAAGAATTCATAAGAGCTGGTGCAAATCTCATGAGAATCCTGACATAAAGGGGGTAATACTCCAGGGTAGAACATAATCAAAAGCTGGATTGGCATTTTGATTTGCGGATTACCACTGCTTTGACCCAATCCTTGATATGGATGAGGTTCTGGAGTTTGTTTCTCCTAGTCATTCCAAGATAGAATGGCTTGACGGACCACACGAATAATAAGCACCGATGAACACGATTGTAGAACTACTCCTGACTATCAATTGATAGACGAGGGCCAGAAAACAACTAAAGAGGGACAACTCAAAAGAATATATGATTTTCTGAGTTGTGGATGCATAGATTAGCATGTCGAACGAGTTCAACATATTTCTTCCGGATAACCCTGCGGAGAAGGTAGAACTGGCAGAGTCACATCATAGAATCGAGAACTCGTCAAGATCACTCTGGTTGTGATCTTTCGGTTCAACAAGGAACTTCTGCCATAAGCAGTTCATGGTATTGGAGGAAGGAAATACCACGGACCTTGAGGACTACCGCAAAGGTTACTAATAGCCTAAAGGAACGAGCAAACACTATCAACACGAAGTAAGTAGGGTGAATCTCGGGTTCAAGAACCCATGAATTGAATACCTACTAACTAAATTGCATCACATGATGCTTTTGAGAATGACAGCCAGAATCACACTAGGAACTCCAAACATGGCTAGAGTACTAGGTGATCATCCAAGACACCTAGGGTCACAATAATAGCTCCAACATATATACTGGGGCAATGAAGTACCTCAACACACTAGTTAGTGTGGTTAACCTAGCCTAGTGTGGTTAACCTAGCCAAAGGAACATCGGGAACGGGAAGATGGGATTTGCAAATGCATCATACTATTTAGAAACCCGGGATGACTCGGACAGCATAACAGCTGTAAATGCTCAAAAAGATTTGAAACATCCTGCAAAATGGTGGCATAGCCACTCACCATCACAATATCAAGGTTCTCAGGCCAACTGTTATCACACGGGAGTAGTAGGAACTCAACTGAGACTTCAGTCCATCATTCCTATAAGTCTACGGATTAGTAACACGTGATCCTGATAGAAAGAAGAGAAAGCCTAGTTCCTTAATCTCGTAGGAAAGAAAAAATGACTTGGATCAGAAGGGCATAAGGTAAAGGAGTAAAAAGAGCCTTATGTTCCCATCCACAATCAATTCCCCTGTATAACTAAAGAATTTCTAGACTCGACTTCGACCAGTTTGGCTTGGTAATCCTACAGGCAGTCAGGCTTTGATACCAAAGCTGTCAGGACCCCGATCCTAAGTCACACCGATCTAGCATGTAACACATCATATCACTTTGCGGCGTCACGCACGGTATTCCCACGGGTGCCACCTTACCTGGCCCAGGACTGTTTGCGCCTTTTGGCTCACGTATATGATAGTGCCGCTAGCATCCATATGACAAAGAAAACGGGCCGACATGACTAGTCGTAAACCCAAGGTGGCGTTAACTTATAGGGACAGGCATATGTGACCCAGCAACAAACGTGTCGATCAACAACGTATGAACATAAGTCGTAGCAAGCTACAAGAACTTAAAGGAACAATGCATGACATTTCCTCGAAGGGACAGACACAGGAACGAAGAAGGACACATGCCGGCCAGCCTAAGTGTTCTGGAGCAGTAGCAAGCTACCATGGCTCAGTGGAAGCACTAGGAGACATTTCCCGGTAAGAGAGGCCACAAAGAATAAACAACTAGGTTGTCGGATCCCACACATACCAAGCATTTCAATAATCATACACACAATATGCTCGATATGTGCAAATACAACATGGCATCACGACATGACTCTACAACTCAAGTATTTATTCACTAGGCTCCGAGAAGCCAAGTATTACAAACATGGGTATCAAGACCCACCATACAGAGCATACAAGTCAAAAGCACATGCGGAAGCTCAACATGTCTGAGTACGAACATCTACAAATGAAAAGAGTTGAGAAGCCTAACTATCTACCAGACCCTCTAGAGGGCACAAGATCGTAGCTGAGGTAACAAGCTAAACACCGGAGTCCACGCGGAACTACTACTGAGACTAAAGTCTCTCTGCAAAAACGTAAATTAAGCAAACGTGAGTACAAATGTACCCAGCAAGACTTACATCAGAACTAGCTACATATGCATCATTATCAACAAAGGGATGGTTTGGTTTATCTACAACAAGCCAGCTTTGACTCAATGGATATCCTGAACTACAACTGCAAGTACTCTTTTGAGGTGGGGCACTCGAGTCCACATATTCACCATATCAATACACAACTATGGATCCGCTCCTGTCTCCCTACGAGAATGCCATCCATAGCACTCATGCTATCTTGCGCATTTTAGAGTTTCCACTATCACTTGTCTATGAACTGTATAGGCAACCTAGTAGTCCTTTACCACGGACGTGGCTATTCGAATAGATCATGTTAACCCTACAGGGGTGTACTTCTTCACACACGCTCTCGCCACTTACCGCCATGCACACACCATGTATCTTGGCAACCTTCAAGCAGAAGCCTGGCTAGGGTGTTGGCCACGACCTGACTAACCACACAAGTCTCTAGTCCAGGTTTATCACCTATTCGGGTTCCATCCGCAAGGAGATCCGGCCGGGGTGTCGCTCACGACCCCAAATGATGTGAGCAGGGTTCCCAAGCCCACCATCCGGGTGCCACTTGGTACACCGTGCCACTGTACCTAGTCTGTCCCAAGCCCACCTGTATCGGGTGCCACTTGGTAGACTACTAGCACTACCTACAAACACCAGAAACTAGTTGCAACTCCTGGACAGAGATCAAGTTGATTAATAAGTCGAGAGTGGCACTTAAGCATTCCAATGTGTGGTAGTAACTGTCTTGGATCACAAACACAGAACTCAGTTCTTGAGAACGGTTTCAATGAGACAACGCACCATGTACTCCTACATGGCCTCTCACTGCTACCTTTACCAAATCGTGTTCACACACTTAGCTCTCAACAGTAGGCCATCTTCACCACATTCCAATTCATCCCCGATGAATCAGACCTGACTCAACTCTAAGCAGTGGCAGGCATGACAAACAAGCATGAATGAGTAGGCACATCATGGATCAAACAACTCCTACTCATGCTAGTGGATTTCAACTATTTACTGTGGCAAAGACAGGTCATGCAGAGGAAAGGGGTTCAACTACCGTAGCATGTAACAGTTGAATCATTGTTGTCCTAATGCAGTAAAAGAGAGCAGGAGCGAGGGAGTGGATTGTATCGGAATGAACAAGATGCTTGCCTGGCACTTCTGAAGATAGTATAGCTCTTCATTGGTGTCATCGGTCACATTGCCGGAACGTCCTCTACTGAGAGGGGACAAATACCGGCAAACAAGGAAGAACAGAATCAATGCAATGCACAATATGATGTATGATCATGACATGGCAAAATGAGTGTGTTGGGCTAATGCAACTACAACGAGATGGGTTTGAGTCATTTCGAACCAAAGGTTCAACCCTAAACTCAAATTATGAACTTAAATATTGCTTTATCATGTTTTGATCTAAACATCAGGGTTAAATTAATTTCTATGATTTTTTGAAGTTTATAACAATTTCTGGAATTTTCTGAATAAGATTAAATCCAGAAAACTCATTACCGCGTCAGCACGACGTGAGCAAGTCAATGGGCCAGCCAGGGTCAAATCTGACAAGTGGGGCCCACCAGTCAGTGGGACAGGGTTAAACCCGTGTTGACTTGGTATTTGACCTACCGCGGGGCCCGCTGTCAGTGTCTAGGTGTGGTCCAGCTAGCGGGGATTAGTGCTAATGACCCCGCCATGTCGGTTGTCGCCGGAGTTCGACCGACGACGACCAAAACCACGCCGGCAAGTCGCCGAACTTGCGCTGCGAGCGGCGGCTGGATGTGCGGGGACCACCGGGGAGTAGCCCATGCTCTCCCGCATCCAGAGGGGCAGGTGGGTGGCCGCGGGGGCGCTGGAGCTCGGCTTCGAGCGGTGCGGGGCTGCGGGGTACGAAGAGGCCAGCTGAGGGGATATGCGGGCTCCTGGGGCAGCTAGGAGCTCGCTAGGCTCGTCGGTCTGAGCGCAGCAGCAGGACAGCGCCACGCCGGATGTCCATGGCGGACGACGGAGCTCGGTACGGTGGCTAGCACGGTTATAGCACGGGAAAACCACAGGGAGAGAGGGGAAACGTAGGAGAGCTCACAGCAGGGCTAGCAAAGGCGACGGCGAGGTCGGGGAAGCTCTGGACGTGCCGAATCGGGTGGTGGGGATCACCGGCAGAGGCGGTGATGAGGACGGCGGGGACGATGTTGCAGGGCTCCTGCGGTCGCGTGCTTCGGGTGTGTAGCTCCACGAGGTCGTGGCAGAGCTCGGGGACGCGGAGAGGGAGTGAGGGAGTGGCTGTGGCCGTGCTGGCGCTCGTCGGCGCATGGAGGCGGCTCTCGGGGTTGCTCGGAGCTACGAGAGAGCGAGAGCCAGAGGAGAGGGGAGGGCTAGATAGCAAGGGGAGAGGCAAGGAAGGTCGGGGATGTCTCCTGGCGTCGTGAGAAGGACCGGGGGAGAGGAAGCAGGAGTGGCGTCCGGTGCGCGCGCGGGCGACATGCCTCTGCCTACTGGCAGAGGTTGAAGACGCCGCTTCGGCCTGGTGGGCTGGGCCAGCTACAGGGACGGGCCAGGTAAGCGCAAGTCAGTCATTTCCCCTCTCTCTCTCTACTGTTTTTTATTTCTGTTTTGTTTTCTATTTATTTCTTTTCTTTTTTGAATTAGTAAAAATACTAATTCATTTTTAAAATTCCTGAGACAAATTTTGGGACAATATTTGGGTTATTCCAAAGTCCCACAAGATGAGTCCGGAATATTTGGAGCATTTAAAATATTTATAGAATTCAAATGCCCCAATGCAACTAGAATATGGGTTAATTAAAAAATTCCATAAATGACCAATAAATATGCTCATCATTTTGGCAGAGGTTTTCACCTTTATCAAAAATCATGAACATTTTTAAAGGGCATTTTGGGTTCTTGAAAAAGATTTTATTTGATCCTATTGAATTCTTTCTGGTTCTAGGGTTTGATCAATCCCCATTTCAAGTTTAAATAAAATTTAAACATGATGCAACACATGACTAGCTAGCCCAAAGCATACAGAACTAGGGATGTGACATTCATACTTCTCTAACTCCAAAAATTCTAAAAAAATTACCACACTGTAGAAAATTTGTTTTAGCTTACTGTGTAAAAATTTCAAGATTTTATCACATTCTGAATTTCCAGAACAATTCAGACAATGATAAACAACTTTCTGTTTTCAAACATTAACATGTAGACTTGCAAAATAAGCATGGTAAAGGCCATACTTGACATTTTTGTTGAAATAAAAGATGCAAAACATTACTCTAAATAACAAGAAGCAAATCCTAATATAATAAAATGATGCTCCATCCAAAGAACATATCATGTGACGAATAAAAATATAGCCCCAAGTAAGGTTACCGATAATGTTGGAGACGAAAGAGGGGATGCCTTCCGGGGCATCCCCAAGCTTGGTTGCTTGGATCTTCCTTTAATATTACCTTGGGGTGCCTTGGCATCCCCAAGCTTAGGGTCTTGTAACTCCTTATTCTCCTCATATCGATATCTCACCCAAAACTTGAAAACTTCAATCACACAAAACTTAACGGAACTTCGTGAGATGGCTTAGTATGATAAAGACTTATCATTAACTTTGGTACTGTCAAAGACAAGATTCATAATTGTTCTCACACATTCCTACCGTACCTTATCATTTCCACAATTTATGTTGAGCAATATAAGCAATAGAAACTAGATAACAAGCAAACTATGCATTGAAAAAAGAATCTATCGAAAACAGAATAGTCTATAATAATCTGAACATTTACCATATGTGTGTAACTCCAAAAATTCTGAAAAATTACAACAAAGTAGGTAATTTGTATATCAATCATCTGTAAAAAATTCAGAATCTTTCGACACTCCAGTGATTTTGAACAATTCTGTTACTGGAAGCAAAAGTTTCTGTTTTTGCACAAAATCAAGTCAACTATCATCCATACTATCCCAAAGGCTTTACTTGGTACTTTATTGAAACAAAAGCTATAAAACATGATTACTCAGTAGCTTAATCATGTGAACACACAAAAACAATAGGTAAAAGCGTTGGGTTGTCTCCCAACAAGCGCTTTTCTTTAATTCCTTTTAGCTAGGCATGATAATTTAATGATGCTCGCATAAAAGATAAGAATTCATACACAAAGAGAGCATCATGAAGCATTTGACTAGAATTTAAGCCTAACGCACTTCCTATGCATATGGATTTTGTGAGCAAATAATTTATGGGAGCAAGAATCAACTAGCATAGGAAGGCAAAACAAGAAAAACTTCAAGTTTTTCAACACATAGAGAGGAAACTTGATATTATTGCAATACCTACAAGCATATGTTCCTCTGATAATAATTTTTAGTAGCATCATGAATGAATTCAACAATATAACTATCACATAAATTCTTTTAATGGTCTACAAGCATGGAAATTTTATTACTCTCCACATAAGAAAATTTGTTCTCATGAATAGTAGTGGGAGCGAACTCAACAAAATAACTATCATGTGATTGAAAATTAAAATCATGATGAAAATCTTCATGGTTATCATTATTCAATATAGCATATATGTCATCACCATAATCATCATAGCTAGCAACTTTGTTGTCATAATCATTTGAAACCTCTTTCGAAATAGTGGATTCATCACTAAATAAAGTCGTGACCTCTCCAAATCCACTTTCATAATTATTAGAATAAGATTCAACACCCTCCAAAATAGTGAGATCATTACTACCTAGAGTTGACACTCTTCCAAACCCACTTTCATCAGTATAATCATAATAAATAGGAGGCATGCAATCATCATAATAAATTTTCTCATCAAAACTTGAGGGACTAAAAATATCAACTTCATCAAATATAGCATCCCCAAGCTTATGGCTTTGCATATCGTTAAAATCATGGATATTCAAAGAGTTAATACCAACAACATTGCAGTCATGCTCATCTTTCAAAGATTTTTTTTCGAACATTTTTTCGAATTCTTCTTCTATCAATTGAGTACAGTTTTCCTTTCCATCATTTTCACGAAAGACATTAGAAAGATGAATAATATGATGCAACCTCAATTCTATTTTAAGTTTTCTTTTACAAACCAAACTAGTGATAAAACAAGAAATTAAAAGATTCAATTGCAAGATCTAAAGATATACCTTCAAGTACTCACCTCCCCGGCAACGGAGCCAGAAAAGAGCTTGATGTATACTACACAACTTGTTCTTATAGACTCGTGTTGGGCCTCCAAGCGCAGAGTTTTGTAGGACAGTAGCAATTTTCCCTGAAGTGGATGACCTAAGGTTTGTCAATCCATGGGAGGCGTAGGATGAAAATGGTCTCTCTCAAACAACCCTGCAACCAAATAATAAAAAGTCTCTTGTGTCCTCAACACACCAAATACAACGGTAAATTGTATAGGTGCACTAGTTCGGCAAAGAGATGGTGATACAAGTGTAGTAATGATAGTAGATATTGATTTTTGTAATAGGAACAACAAAAAAACAGCAAGGTAGCAATTGATAAAATGGAGCACAAACGGCATTGCAATGCTTGAAAATAAGGCCTAGAGTCCATACTTTCACTAGTGCAATCTCTCAACAATGCTAATATAATTGGATCATATAACCATCCCTCAACGTGCGATGAAGAATTACTCGAAAGTTCCTATCTAGCGGAGAACATAAGACGATATTGTTGGCGGGGTACGAAACCACCTCGAAGCTATTTTTTCCGATCGATCTATCCAAGAGTTCGTACTAAAATAACACCAAGTTATCCTTTCCAATCAATCTATCCAGAGTTCATACTGAAATAACACCAACTTATCCTTTTCGATCGATCTATGAAGAGTTCGTACTAAGATAACACCAAATAATTTCAGATTCATAATACTCATCCGACATATAGAACCTCAAAGAGTGCCAAGATTTCGACCAAAGAAACAAAGACGAGAACATGCATCAACCCCTATGCATAGATTACCCGAATGTCACCTCGGGAATCCTTGAGTTGAGTGCCAAAACACATATCAAGTGAATGAATATGATACCCCATTGTCACCATGGGTATACATAGGAAGACATGCATCAAGTGTTCTGAAATCCATAAAAGTATTCAATCCGATAGGAACGAAATCTCAAAGGGAAAACTCAATTCATCACAACAAGATAGAGAGGGGGAAACACCATATGATTCAACTATATTAACAAAGCCCACGATAAATCAAGATCGTGACATCTCAAGAACACGAGAGAGAGAGAGAGAGAGAGATTGATTCAACACATAGCTACTGGTACAAACCCTCAGCCCCAAGGCTAGACTACTCCCTCCTACACATGGTGGACGCCGAGATGATGAAGATGGCCACCAGTGATGATTTCCCCCTCCGGCAGGGTGCCACAACAGGGTCTAGATTGGTTTTTCGTGGCTACAGAGGCTTGCGGCGGCAGAACTTCTGATCTAGGATTATTTTTGGGGGTTTCTGTATTTATAGGATTTTTTGGCGTTGGTTTCATGCGAAGATGGGCCTCGAGGTGAGCAAGATACACACCAGGGTGCGCCCTGGTGTGTTGTGCCCACCTCGTGGCTCTTCTGGCCCTCCCACGAAGCTTCTAGTGCCTCTTTTGTTCCAAAAAAAATCATCAAAAAGTTTTGCTGCATTTGGAGAACTTTCATTTCTGCACAAAACACAACACACGGTACTTCTGCTGAAAACATCGTCAGTCCCGGTTAGTTCCATTCAAACCATACCAAAACCATATAAAATTGTTGTAAACATGGCATGATTGCTTCATAAATTCTAGATACATTGGAGACGTATCAGGCCTCCCCGGCGACCAACTCCAGCATCCCCCAAACGGCGACTCCCTCCTGAGTTCAACGGTGCCAGCCACTCGCCTCGCCGTGGCCCACATCGTCGCTGGCGAGCGTGCCGTCCCTGTGTCGCGTGGTTGGAGATGACAGGTGGACCCCACCTGTCATACTCACCTCTCTCTCTTTCCCACCAAAGGGTGGAGCCCACCCGCCAGGTCTAAACGCGCCAGTAGCGCGTGTACCATGTCGGTTGAAGTTGTATTTTGCCTTTACGCATTCAGCTTGTCCGCCTCGTGCGGGCTGGTTTCTCTCTGAGCTGGCTCGACTGACGCTGTTCTGGCCCAGGTGAATAGTTTGTTTTTCCTTTTTCTTTTTCTGGAAACTTGCAAAAATTTCACAAGATTCAATACTTGTCCAAATGCAATGGTTCCAGTTTATCTGTTCGTCTAAAAATCTCACCTATTTATTGGTACAACTTCAACATTTTCCAGCACACTTTTCTGTATTTAAATATGGAAAGTCCACTTTGTAGATTCACAACTCCACTTCTGTTACTCCAACTTGAAAACTAAAACCGCCACTATTTTTAGTTTTCATCCCCCTATTTTATAAAAATATGAAAATGAGTTTTAGAGCACTTTTATTTTTGTGGTTGCTATTTGCCTTATTTTTCGATATTGTTTTGCGACAATTAGATCCCGTATCTGACGGAGTTGTTGGAGAAGAGTTGAAGAAGGACTTGAAGACATTGAAGATCAAGCCAACCAAGGCAAGCAACCTTTTGACCATGATCCACCCCTCTTTTGTTCATCGAATAAAATTCTGTATGCATGATGATTATGATAGTGATGATGAGTTGCTATGCATGTTGCATTGACGCACGATCCGTCGACTCTTGCATGATTCGTAGCTCTATTTTGTGCTTAGAGATACAATGTTGAACCATAGTTGTTGACGCATGCACTTGCATAAATTCCGTGAATAACACGTTGAGAGAAATCTTTCAGAAGCTCCAATGGGTGCCACTAATGCCCTTGGGAGATGATGACGAGCTAGGTCACTACTTGATGGAGAAGTAGTGTACCGAGGCAAGTTGAAAGTGTTGTTTCCAGAAACCGATTAGATCTAAGATTTGTTGATCGTCCCAACCGAACATACAACCACACTACCCCTTACGGGACGGAGCATTATTGATTACCTAGTCCGATACTACCTTGGTGCCCACATTACTAGTGATGGAACTGACGTGTGTTCACTCTCGGGACGGGTCGTGCTTGGATAGGCGGCCATGACTATTTTTACAGGGCACCAGAGACATCGTTGGTCCCTTCATGTGAATGTGACATTAGAAAGGGTTGAGTCTCAAGATCTTTTATGATTATAACAAGAAGGTCGGGTACTAATGAGTGGACTCTATGTTAGTGTCGCTTGAGAAAGATAGTGATCGGGTTCTTACCCCGGGTACTGCAGGTCGTGGTTAACTCAGAAGCTTCTCGGATCTTGTGGGTAAAGTGTACAACCTCTACAGAGTGTCAAACTATTAGAATAGCCGTGTCCACGGTCAAGGACAATTGGGTGGTGCTGCTTAGACTACATCCATATGTTTCTGAAAAACAACACAGACTGGCAACATTATTGTTGTGAATCGTGAGGAAGGTGACGATGGGCTTGAAATGGTGTTGTGGATAAATCCCTCTCTTTATGTTGATATATGTAACCTCTTGTTGCATGTTGGAGACACATGCATGACCCCTGAAAAAGGTTTTGATCATACTTGCATGAGGAAAACTAGCATTCCTAGAAATGCCAACATAGAAATGAAACCATGCATATTTGTTGGTTATCATTCATGGCTTTCTTGCGAGTACATTCAAACGTACTCACTGGCTTGTCCTTGGCTATTTACTTGGCCAGGCCTGCAAGAGCAGGAATACAAAGAAGAGTTCTTTGGTGACAAACATGCGAACTAGGACACTTTCCCAGTCAGAATGCCTATTGGGTTAACGTAGATGCATGGGTCCAAGATATTGTAGAACATTTCCGCTACTTTGATTTATTTGAAGTTTAGCCCTTGAGGCTTTATCTATGTATGACTTGACCATAATGGTCCTATTTGTGTAAGACGACATGTAATGGATGTAAAGTCTTGATATCCAGTCTGTGGTGTATAGTGAGCATTGATCCTTGGGATCACTGTGCACGTGTAATCGGTGGCTTCGACTGTATAAGTCGGGATCCCCACACCGCCCACGTTTGACCTAGCTCGGGACATTGGTGAATTTTAATATAAGCAAATGAGATAAAATATGTTTAGTTTTCAAATTATTTTTGGTGACACTAAAAATCGTCACAAAATATGGGCATACATAGTGACGTCCAAACTCGTTGCCTAAAATTAGACCATAATGTCACCAACGTACTTGTGGTAGCTGATCCGGGAGGAAATCAGCTGGTGAAGGAAAAAATTCACAAAAAATGATCTTAGGTGACGTTTCCTGTTTCTTCACCAGGGTTTTTGTCACAGAGTAGAGCAAATTTTGTAGTGAGTGTTTGAGTTATGAGTTGATGTATTCTATGCACTTCCACCTATCCATATTTGTTGGCCTCTACGGTATCGTGCATTGCCTACTATGACATCAAGACTAGGTGCATACTTTGCCAGTACATCCAAATTGCATGGGAGAACTTTCTCTTATTCTCCTACACATAAAACAAACCATCTCCTCAAAACAACCACCATACCTAACTATTATGGCATTTCCATAACCATTCCGAGTTATATTGCCATGAAACTTCAATTGTTACTTTACATGACTTATATTTTTCATTCTCATTTGCTTTGCATGATCATTTAGAGTCGACATGATATATGTGGCAACACTGGTGCAACGTCCTGCTATACAAATGAGTTTTAACCCCTTTCCGCGACGGAGTTTTAAACCGTCACCTTGCCTATGTGTGCGATAGGGGGGGTCCTTATGACACGACCTAAAACCGTCAGGGATAGGGAGTAGAAATGCATACGTTTTGCAGATCTAAGCGTATGCATGCCGGCATCTATCCCAAATGGCGTCACACAACTGTTTGTGATATGTCGAATATCCCAAATGCTCCATCCTTGCTACTCATGTGTGCTCGCATTACCATCGCACTCGGTGTTCTGTGGTGGAATGTTTATGATGCGCGCCACATCACAAACAATTCATGATTGTAAAGCGTGTATGACAAAGAGACTATCACACACATTTACTTTTCCTCGACCGTATGCGATTCGATGTAAGAGTGCATATAGTTATCCCTATAATACTGTATGCGAAGTTTAGATATATCCCACATGATTCATCCGTAGTACCCGTGGCGGATGAAGGCCTATCTCACGCGTTCTTCTATGAGCCAACGTTTATGATTCATGACATCATGAACAGTCCATAATTGCCAAGCATGTGTGATAAGGTGACTTTCACAAACATTTAATAAGAGAGAACTATGTGCGCTGTTGTTGTTAATCTCACATGTTTTTCTTGGCAGTAGAGATTCATCGCACACATAGTGATCTGAGAAACGTGTCTGATCTTGATGTTTATCACAGACGTTTTGCTTTCGCAAACCGTGTGTAGTGTAACAGTCTACAGAGCATAATTTATTCCTAATTTAATCCCTGCATTTAAAATTCACAGATTTTGAATTTGAAAGTAGGCAATCACTTATTTCATATCGAACCATGCTTATTACAAATATAGATTCAAGGGTGAATGCATAATTTGATGCACAGGTACATATACTGAAGAACTACAAAAGCACCAAGTAAAGAATGATGAACTACAGTTATACTAAAGACTGTAAAGAGAGAGGCGAAAGACATTATGGTTGTCGAAGAAGGTGAAGCGGAATGCCCATGTTGTGCCCTCCTCCATGCCTAATGCACACACGACTCTAGGCCAACCCCTTGTGATGGCCGCCCGCCCATCCTTCACTGTCTTCATTAGGACTTCTCGATGCTCATTGTAGTCTCGATGAAATGCTTTAACCTTCATTGCACGTCCACCAATCATGTACTTTGCAATGTAATCTTGAGTAAGCTACTCTGGGAACCACTACACACGGAAAAGATTCAGATATTGTTGTCTAACAACTCATCATGGGCAGTAAAAAGAGAAGGTTATAGAGTTCATAGTTACCATCCTACAACTCACTGATGTGTTGGATATAGCGTAAAAATAATAATGTAATTGCCATCATTCATATCTTTTAGCTAATAATCCTTATCAGTTTCCTCACTTGACGTTGGTTCATGAATATCTCATTGCCCCATACGCAAAAAGGGTCGATGTGTGGATCTTTGTGGAGGACATATGTACCTACAAGCAACAAGTCAATGTTAGAAGCTAAAAAGTGCACAGGCGTGGATCTATATGCACTACATTATGGAACCAGGGGGGTATAAGACGAGTGATGAAACTAACCTCGGTGGAAAATGCTGGTCACTCCCGTTGTTGTTCTGCATACGTACATGGAAAGGCATGATAAGTACAACAATCTTAACATCAAAAAATATAGCCATGGTAAACAACACCATCTCCAAATGATAGCTTGGATGTGTTGGTTTCATCATGCTATTAAAGTAGATAAAAATGGAAGGGAAACTACAACATGCTTAACAACCAGCAAATATTGTAATTCAAACTGGTACTGTTGAAAATGAATAGAACATAGCTCATGATTAAGCATCACTGGATAAATGTGTAAAAATGGAAGGGAATGTTAAGTACACCAGGCATAACATGAACCGGATATACTTGTTTAAACTGGTATTGATGAAATCGAACTGCACAGTTCAGACTTGCACATAATGAACATCACATGTGAATAACTGAAATAAACAAGGCATATATGATCACTATAACAACCAAATATAGCCATTGGAAACTGGACAGAGGCTCACTGCAACCAACCTAACAACCAAATACAGATAAACAAGGCATCTGCTTGAAAACTGGACAAATGCTCATTGCAACCAACCTAATAAGCAAATACAAATAGACAAGGCATCTGCTTGAAAACTGGATACATGCTCACTACAACCAACCTAACAAGCAAATATAGATAAACAAGGCATCTGCTTGAAAACTGGACAAATTCTCACTGCAACCAACCCAACAACCAAATACAGATAAACAAGGCATCTGCTTGAAAACTGGACAAATGCTCACTGCAACCAACCTAACAACCAAATAAAGATAAACAAGGCATCTGCTTGAAAACTGGACAAATGCTCACTACAACCAACCTAACAACCAAATACAAATAAACAAGGCATCTACTCACTATAAACAACCAAATATAGCCATTCGTGAAACTAAAGTGGACAATTCATACTTAAAGACCATATATGCCTATTGAACATTACATTTTTTTTGCATAACCAAAGTAATAAAACACGACACAGTTAAAACATCGCATGGAAAAAGCTAGTACAACAAAGGGTATGGATTGGCTAGCTAGAAAAAGTAAGATTTTCTGATAGGATATTGCCTCACTTGTCATGGACGGGATCCTTCCACTTGGAAGAGCACATGCCCATGTTGCGCTCCCCGATGTCGCAGATGGGTTGTTTCACCCTGGAAGAGTCGTAGTGAGTGCCCTTCTAGTGGTCGTGGTTGATGAGATCTGACTTGGCAGCTGAGGATCCCAAGCCGCCGCCATAGAACGTGTCCTTCAGAAATGACAAAATGGGCTCGATGAAGTACAAGGATCGCAAATCCTTGACCGCATGGCGGAGGAGATAAACGGAGGGCCTTGAAAGATATCGATGGCGATTGAACCAGAGGGGTTGGGAATGGACCACTTAACATGTGACATGGCCCCCGCGAAGCCGTCATTGTCTACAAGCTTGATGTCGTAGCCGGCATTCCTGAGATACAGTAATACGCGAGCCCGCTGACGTGAAACCTTCGGCATGGCAACATAGTCAATGTCCTCACCGACTTTCACAATGAGGTGTTCCTCCAGGATCAACAGGTCGGCATGAATGGCGGCTACCCCGCCATTGTCCGTCGGAGAGGCCAGGATAAACCTCTTTTTGCTTGTATAGTCGTTGGGCTCCCCGGGATATGTGGTCGGGCTTAGGCCGCGACTCTCTGGAGTAAGGGATGTGGATCCGGGTGAAGGGACACCGCGGGCCTAATCTAAAAAATCAGGGCACGGAGGGTATGGTAATTGTGAGTAACCAGAACTTATTTGAGCTAGGAGGCATGGGCAAGTCCGCAGGGGTTGCCGACGGCGGTGATCTAGGGTTCGAGTGGAGGAGGGATGGGGGTGGGTGTGTGTGGACTATGGAGGGGGGTGTTTGAGGATACACCATGGCTACTGAAAATTTTAGTAATGGTGGGTGGAGATGGTGGTGGACGAGGGAAGGCGATGGTTCAAATGCCTCGACTATTGGAATTTTACTATGAGTTCGGTGGTGGAGGAGTCGGGGCAACAGTTGAAATACGCGACTACTAAAATTTGGGTAAAGGGATTTAAGTCGGGCAGGAGCAACCTAGATCGCACACAGTCCAACAAGAATAATTTTGTATGATAATAAGGAAAAGCCGCGAAACCACCAATTTTTGGCATCACTCAAGGCGGGTAGTTTTTTTTGAGATTTCTAGCTAGCTGGTTATTGCACATGGTTCGTCCTAATTATCAGAAGCAGACGTGGAATTCATCCTAAATATCATGTACACATTACCTCCTTCACCCTTGCTTGCGCTTGCGAAGTGGTGGCCATTCAACAAGGCGTGAGCATCGCACACGGTTAAGCCAGTGCACCCGTGTTTGCTATGCGTACGTCCACACACAATTGTCTCATCCGAGCCATCTTCTATATTATATAGCACCATTTGGCAACAAAAAACGCGAGAGAGAGTCCGAAGACAACCACACCTGCATGTGGCCCATATATATACGTATGAATAGGGTGGTGTGTGATGTTCAAATTCCCAATGCACAACTTTGACCGCATGGACCCACGGGTGGGTGTGTCGTCAAAGATCGGGTTAGAGGGGCAAGAAAACAACAACCATGACCTACCATAAGGGTGTGATGTTTAAATACACAACTTCAGTGGCACCTACCTCGCAAACCAAAATCCCCCTTGGATATATCTATAATGATATGCTAAGGTTGTAGCTAGGGTGCTTGCCCCACCCCCACTTCGTTGTTAGGAATCATTGCATGGAAAACAATTTTTTTCTATGCACACGCAATGATCTATCCACGGAGATGCATAGGAACGAGGGAGAGAGTGTGTCTACATACTCTCATAGACCATAAGCGAAAGCATTTCACAACATGGTTGATGTAGTCGAACTTCTTCGCGCTTCAACCGATAAAGTACTGAATGCATGACACCTCCATGTTCTGCACACGTTCAGCTCAGTGACGTCCCTCGCCTTCTTGATCTAGCAAGACGTCGAGATAGTAGGTGAGTTCCATCAGCGCGATGGCATGGTGATGGTGATGGTGAAGTGATCTCTGCAGGGCTTCACCTAAGCACTACGAAAATATGACCAGGGGTGTAAACGGTGAAGGGGTGTCGGTGTCAAAATTGGAAGATCTCGGGTAGGGGGTCCCGAACTGTGCGTCTAAGGTCGATGGTAACAGGAGACGGGGGACACGATGTTTTACCCAGGTTCGGGCCCACTCTATGGAGGTAATACCCTACTTCCTGCTTGATTGATCTTGATGAATATGAGTATTACAAGAGTTGATCTACCAGGAGATCGTAATGGCTAAACCCTAGAAGTCTAGCCTATGGGATTACGATTGTGTCCTATGGACTAAAACTCCGGTTTATATAGACACCGGAGGGGGCTAGGGTTATACAAGGTCGGTTACAGAGAAAGGAATCTACATATCCGAATTGCCAAGCTTGCCTTCCACGCCAAGGAGAGTCCCATCCGGACACGGGAATACGTCTTCTATCTTGTATCTTCACAGCCCAACAGTCCGGTCCATGTTAATAGTCTAGCTGTCCGAGGACCCCTTAATCCAGGACTCCCTCAGTAGCCCCCGAACCAGGCTTCAATGATGAGGTATCCGGCGCACAGATTGTCTTCGGCATTGCAAGGCGGGTTCCTCCTCCGATAACTTCAAAGTACCTGACTTAAAGAGTAGTATCCAGCTTTTCATTTAATGTTGCGCTCATCGGCTTCTACACCTTCATGATTTCAGCTTCCATGTGTCGGGTGAATATGATAGGTCGGAGCATTTTTGCACATACCACCCTGACCATGAGAGAAAATTGTTTATTTAGAGAGACGGGGATCTTCAGATCTAATCCACACCATCTCCACCATGAGGCATCCTTGGAGCTTGCCAGCAGAAACCACCCCGACATGGCTAGCACTCCTAGCTCTTCCTCCCGCCCCACAGCCCCAAAAAGGGTGATTGGTAAAAGTGCTCTGTATCCCATAACCAACTGGTGAAGCTGCAGACACAGGGATTTCTCCCCCCCCCCCCGCATATTTGGTCCCCGTTCGAACCAGATTGGCTTCCTTCAATGGTGGGGAGCAGGCGGAGAATTTCCCCAACCCATCCAGGGGGGAACGAGTATGCTTTGTTCCCTACTTGAGAGGTGTCGGATTTCCAATCCATCCATTCCTCCTAGGTCTACTAGAGTATTTTGGCCTCCAACTACACAATTTCACTCCTGCCTCCATCCTGCATATTGTGGGTTACGTCGCTCTTTGTGAGCTACTATTCCTGGGCTGCGAGGCCCGTTTTGATTTATGGAAGAAGCTATTCCGCCTCATCCTTCATAATCAAGAGGGATCAATAATTCAAGTGGGCGGCGCCGAAATATGGCACATCGCCGGGGCCGGATATCTGTCCGGCATGCCGAAGAAGGCATCCAAAGAATGGCCTTCCGAATGGTTCTATATTGAGGACGTCTCCCTTCTCGACCCAGTCCGAATGGGTCTTCCTGAATATTCAAGTGCTCCATTGAAGAAACGCCTTAGCTGGCGTCCTCGGAGCCTCAGGGAGGAAGATAGCATGAAAGTTCGTCAATTGATGAGCAAGATAAAGATGCTCGCTCAGTCTGGATTGTCAATAGTCGAGGTTATCGCAATATCCATAATACGAGGGGTTCAGCCAATCCAATACCGATGGCATCCTAAATGCCACTTCAACGGAGAAAATGACGCCACCCGCTGTGGTCGGAAGGGTCCGGACACTCCCGCCGCTTTTGCAAAAATATTGTCCGGATTATACAAAGGGGAGAAAGAAGAGTTCATCCGCATTAAGCCCAGAGATGGATTTTCCATGTACAACCCTCCCAGCTGGGTGAGTTTCCATACCACTACTTAATTTACTCCCTGAGTCAGTTTCCACAAATATTAATCCGTCCATTTGAGACAGGAATGGCGGAAGATCACCAAGGAGTTCCACAGTCCCGCACCACAGCCAGAGGACCACAACCAGACCCTTGACCCCGGATTCACAGAAGATCCAGATATATTCGTGGAGCTTGGGGATGGAGTGTTCTACCAGGAAAGCCATGACGGCACAAAAGTGGCCATCACCACTGACTATCCCGGCCTTCTCCCTGCCTCACATGTAAGTAATCAAGAGACTTATCCTTCGAAAGAATTTCCTCATTCCACCTCACTCACCGCACTATCTTATGCTCTAGAGGGGAGGCGATCGGCGTGCCATGCTGCACTTGAGGCGACTTGCAAGAAGGCTGCGCCTACGCCGGGAAGGCCTTCGAAGAGGAAGGTAAATAGGGGCATGGCTGAGACCTCATCAAAGAGGTATGATTTTTTAAATATGCTCCTTGGCTGTCACATTTGAAGTATGACACTATCTGTTGTGTCTTATCAGGAAAAACATTTGCCGGACTATGTCCGGGGATCCTGCCTGTCATGCTTCCACTAGCCAGATTCTGGACCCTGTCTCGAGGACTGGGGCTGACGTAGGAGTGACACTGGATTGTCCTTCTGCAGAGGAGTCGGATGATGTATCCGTCACAAACTCCGAAGTGGAGAGCGCCATGAATCATCAGCACCGACGGGCCACTCTTCGTGACTCTGGTTTTTCAGAAGAGGCTTTCAACGCCTTCACTCGGGTGATGCATACATCTAAGCTGCTCGAGATGGGCTTACGAGAGCCACAAACTAGTATTTGAAAGATATGCGGGTAAGTACACATTAGTGCCAAACTGATAATCATATACCAGTAGCCCCCGAGACATGAAACAGTTGGTACAACTGATTTAAGGATCATTGTACAACCAGGTACTCACGAAGAAGAACAGCTTGTTGTCTCAAGAGCTGGAAAAGTGTCAGGCCCAGCTAGCTGCTGCTACCACCAAACTGGAGAAATCCAAGGAGGCAGTGTCTGGTAATGTTCCCTCTACCAAGAAAACATAATCATATACCAGGGGTACTAATACAGGTGCATATCTTTTGGCAGAGTCATCAGATCATCCAGGAGCGGCACCGAAAGTCACACTAGCGGGAGGTCCAGGAGCTCAAAGGCAACTGGCCACGGGCGAACATATACTGACATTTGTCAGGGAGGAGAAAAACAAACTCCAAGATTCCCACACCAAGGTGGGCGAAGAGCTAAAAGATGTGCGGGCCTAGCTGGCCGACTCCGTGAAGGAGAATAAGAAGCTCCGAGGCGGCATATTTTAGCATGTGTTTAAACTTACCCCTGCATAATTCGGCTAGGGAAGGAACTGACAGAATTATGTCTGTAGGTATAATGACGGGCCGTCCCGAAGTGGAAGTATCCGGATCTTCGAGCGATCTGCTACAAGAGATGTCGCAAATGCACGAGAGAGCTCGGCAGGCGATGCGGAGTATTTCCAAGGCCTTGTGGCCATCCGACTCCCCTCCAGGAAGTATGGAGGAATTGGTACAACTATTGAAAGGAGCGCGGCGGCGCTTCCAATCATGGAAGATATCGGCCTGCCGGGAAGGTGCGCGAGAGGCCTAGGCCATGGTGAAAACATGGTATACCAAGCTCGATCCGAATCACATGGCCCGGGTCGGACCTTTAGGGTCAGATGGAGAAGAAATTCCCATTAGTTTGGTATACGACCAGGTACAAGTAGCCGCCAAGTATTCCCAACAAGATTGTAGGCTAGAGAGCCTGTTGGATGGCATAGAGGAAGAAGTTTTTGAGTCTAAGTGACTATGTGCTTCAATTGACAAATTATGTCTCTAGCTGAATTGTAAAACGATTGTCATGGCAGACCTTTTCGCTTCGACCTCTTGACCCGAAGGTGAGGAGTGCTTCTGAATACCCGCTCGGTAATGTAGACCGGGGTATGCGTGGAAACCAGGCGTAGGGGTCATAGTTGCTTGAACAGACAAGTATCCGGCTAGCTATGTTATATTACATTTTGATCGTAATTAACATCTTCTAGAGAGAATAGTTCGGTTAAGGGTTCCTTTCCCTGGGTCAACATACGTTAACGTGCACGTCCGTACTGTGATTGAAAAAATCACAACATCCTTAACATCTAGGGGTTCATAGTGTAATGAGTAAAGAACATCTTTAGTCCGCCGACCGAATATTCCCTTAAGAATGCTAGCTTTCGGCTTCACCCAGTCTGAGGTACACATCCGGATAACCCGGCAGTAACAATGACAGAGGTGCTCCTTTTATGCCCTAGCCGAACTAACCGGAACGTAGGGCATAAGCACAGGAGCCAGGCAACCCAGCTTGGCCAAAAATTAAGTCCTATCAATGCATATAATGGCGAAGAAAAGGTACATACGTGGAAAATACACATATGTGGTGAGCTTGATGCTCGGAAAAATAATAATAGTAATTAGCTTCTGTACAAGAAGCCCCCAGTTATAATTGACATACATATTTGAGAATGTGTGCGTCGTAGTTGTACGACTTAGCCGCACGAGAGCTTTATAGCTTAAAAAAGGAAGGAAATGTGAAAAGAGATGAAAATAAATAATGGAAACAAAAGGGAAAAAGGAGACGAACGAAGAGTCCGGCGCTAGGCATAGAATCTTCGGAGTCTGGTCGCGTTCCATGGGTCGGCTCTAGGCGATTGTCTGATGCATCACGCAAGCGGTACGCTCCTCCGGTGAGGACTTCGTCAATGATGAAGGGACCCTCCCACTTGGGCTTGAGTTTGTCATTTTTCTTCTCCGGTAAGCGTAGAACGAGTTCACCAACATTATAAGTCTTGGCCCGTACTTCTCTGCTTTGATACCTGCGGGCCTGTTGTTGATAAAATGCGGAACATGCTTTTGCAATGTCGCGCTCCTCCTCCAGGGCATCTAAGCTATCCTGCCGATCCAACTCGACTTCTCTCTCTGCATACATGCGCACTCGAGGTGAGTCATGAATAATGTCATAGGGTAACACAACCTCTGCGCCGTACACTATGAAGAAAGGAGTATATTTGGTAGAACGATTGGGCGTGGTCCACAGCCCCTAGGGTACGGAGTCGAGCTCCTCGACCGAGTGCTTGTCTGATTCTTTCAAAGACCACACTAATCTAGGTTTAATGCCGCTCATAATAAGACCATTGGCTCATTCGACTTTACCGTTGGTTTGTGGGTGATAGACGGAGGCATAGTCGAGCTTGATGCCCAGATTAGCACACCAGACATTCACCTCATCGGCGGTGAAATTGGAGCCATTGTCAGTGATGATGATGTGTGGAATACCATAACGGTGCACAACACCGGATAAAGTCTATAACTGGCCCGGCTTCGGCCGTTTTAACTAGTTTGGCTTCTATCCACTTAGTGAATTTATCCACCATGACCAACAAATATTTTTTCTTATGGATTCCTCCTTTAAGGGGTCCGGCCATATCAAGCCCCCAGACCGCAAAAGGCCAAGTGATGGGGACTGTTTGTAAAGCGGTGGGTGGCATATGGCTTTGGTTGGCGGAAAGCTCGCATATGATGCAATGTTGGACAAGGTCCTGTGCGTCTGCTCGGGCTGTCAGCCAATAGAAACCTGTACGGAAGGCCTTGCTTACAAGGGTCCGAGCCGCGGCGTGGTGACCACCGAGACCGGCATGAATTTCAGTGAAGAGTTGCTTCCCTTCTTCCTCGGAGATACATCTTTCAAGTACTCCGGTAGCGCTTTTCTGGTAGAGTTCCCCCTCGTGAACCTTGTAGGCTTTAGAGCGCCGCACAATGCAGCGTGCCTCATTCTGATCCTCAAGAAGTTCTCGCCTATTAAGGTAGGCCAAGAAGGGTTCGGTCCATGGGGCAGTGACTGCCATGATGGGATGGGCCGACGGTGTAATTTCGGTGGCTGAGCCCCCGATGATGTCAGCATGTTCGAAATCTGGGGTTATAGTCGGATCCAGAGTGGTGTTGCCGCTCTCCCCTTGCCACACCACGGATGGCTTGAAAAGCCCTTCAAAAAAGATGTTAGGTGGGACGGGGGCGTGCTTGGCGCTGATGCGAGCAAGGACATCCGCCGCTTGATTACCTCCTCGAGCCACATGGTGAAACTTGAGCTCCTCGAAGCAAGCTGACATTTTGAGAACGACATTACAGTAAGCTACCATCTTCAGATCTTTGGCATCGAAATCTCCATTTATTTGAGATATTGCGAGGTTTGAGTGCCCGGGCACTTCCAGGCGTTGTATGCCCATGGAGACGGCCATCCGAAGACCATGCAATAAGGCCTCATATTCGGCTGCATTGTTGGAGTCCGTGAATAATATTTGGAGGACATACTGAACTGTATCTCCAGTAGGGGATGTTAGGACAATGCCTGCCCCTAGGCCCACAACATTTTGGATCTGTCGAAATGCATGACCCAGTTGGAATATGTGCCATACTCTTTAGGGAGTTTGGCCTCTATCCATTCAGCGACGAAGTAGGCCAGTACTTGGGATTTAATGGCCCAGCGCAGTTTGTATGTTATGTCGAATGGGAGGCGCTCAATGGCCCACTTGTCAATCCAGCCCGTGGCGTCACGGTTGTTTATTATGTCATTGAGTGGTACCTCGGAGGCCACCATTATTGAGTATTCTTGAAAGTAGTGTCGTAGCTTCCGGGATGCCATGAAGACCGCGTATGCTATTTTTTGGTAATGAGGGTACCGGGATTTGCATGGTGTGAGGACAGTGGATACGTAGTATACCGGCTTTTGAAGCGGGAATTTGTGTCCGTCCTCCTCTCGTTCGACGACGAGCACCGCACTTACGACTTGGTGTGTGGCCGATATGTATAATTGAAAGCATAAGTGCTCCCTGGGTAATTTTGGTAATTAATGTCAACATATCTCTTGTTGGACTAACACTTTTACCTAGTATGTTTCAGACAAGTTCAACAATGGAGTGGCATGGAATAAAGGATGTGGAACCCCTTCAAGATGCTAAGGACAAAGGATTGGCTCAAGCTCCAAGATCAAGACTCTGCATTTTCTATTTTAGTGATCCAAGATCACATTGAGTCTATAGGAAAAGCCAATACTATCAAGAGGGGATGTGGTGTTGCTTAATGGCTTGCTTTCTCAAAGTGTTTAGTGATATGATCCAAAGCCCTCAACTACTTTCTCACATCCACATATGTCCTAAACCAAAAGTCTAACTCGTCCCTACCGATTCTTTCTATCCGGCGCCACCGAGTTCAGATGTCTTAGCCACTGCCACAAACCCTAGGCAAATCGGTCTCATCGAGATGGGATTGTAATCTCTCTGTGTATGTCCGTTACCAAAATCGGTCTCACTGAGTTTTGGTAATCATTACTACCGAGATTACAATGCAAACTCTCTAGTTAGCTTATTACCAAAATCGGACCCACCGAGTTTGTGTAATCGGTCTCACCGAGTTTGCCTGACCAACTCTCTGGTTAGCTCATTACCAAAATCGGTCCCACTGAGTTTGTGTAATCGGTCTCACCGAGCTTACGTTATGCCCTAACCCTAATCATATCGGTCCTATCGAGTTGCATGTCGGTCCCACCGAAAATCCTAACGGTCACTAGATTTGCTGAATCGGTCCGACCGAGTTTATCAATTCGGTCCCACCGAGTTTGCAAGTTGTGTGTAACAGTTAGATTTTGTGTGGAGGCTATATATACCCCTCCACCTCCTCTTCTTTCATGGAGAGAGCCATCAGAACGAACCTACACTTCCAGCATACATTTTCTGAGAGAGAACCACCTACTCATGTGTTGAGGCCAAGATATTCCATTGCTACCATATGAATCTTGATCTCTAGCCTTCCCCAAGTTGCTTTCCACTCAAATCTTCTTTCCACCAAATCCAAATCATGTGAGAGAGAGTTGAGTGTTGGAGAGACTATCATTTGAAGCACAAGAGCAAGGAGTTCATCATCAACACACCATTTGTTACTTCTTGGAGAGTGGTGTCTCCTAGATTGGCTAGGTGTCACTTGGGAGCCTCCGACAAGATTGTGGAGTTGAACCAAGGAGTTTGTAAGGGCAAGGAGATCGCCTACTTTGTGAAGATCTACCGCTAGTGAGGCAAGTCCTTCGTGGGCGACGGCCATGGTGGGATAGACAAGGTTGCTTCTTCGTGGACCCTTCGTGGGTGGAGCCCTTCGTGGACTCGCGCAACCGTTACCCTTCATGGGTTGAAGTCTCCATCAACGTCGATGTACAATAGCACCACCTATTGGAACCACGACAAAAACATCCGTGTCTCCAATTACGTGTGAATCCTCCAATCCCATCCCTTCACATTCTTGCAAGTTGCACGCTTTACTTTCTGCTTCTCATATACTCTTTGCATACTTGCTTGATATGTATTCTGAGTGTTAAACTTGTGCCTAAACTCCACTTAAACTTAAAGAAGTTAAAAACTGTAACTTTTGGTACTTAGTGTGTAATCACCCCCCTCTAGACACCTCTTCTCGATCCTTTCAATTGGTATCAGAGCTTTGGTCTCCATTGCTTTGGTTTAAACACCATTGGAGGAAGATGGATGAGTCTACTATTGGGAATCTTAGACATAGAGTGCCTATACTTGATGGAGAGTATTTTCATGAGTGGAAAAATGAGATGCTTGTGATTTTCAATGAATATCATTTGAACAAGTACATTGCTAGCCCTTGTGCACATCATGTTAATCCTATGCATCCTACTCTTGATGAGTCAATTGACATGATCCGCAATCTTAGAACTGTTGAACTTATCACTAGAGGCTTGCCTAGAAACTTGATTGGATGTTTGCCTACTCTTAAGTGTGCCTACACCATATGGAAATTTCTTGAGGAACATTTTCCAAATTATTCCTTCAAAAATCTTGATGAAATTCTCCATAAGTCTATTGCCTTGAGTAAGATGAATTCCAGTGATCCTATGTTTGGTGATTGTCTATTTGAGCTTACAAACCTTATGCGTGCCAAAGGAGATGTTGGAATTATTAGTGATATTATTTCCGAAGCTATAAAAATTCATAAGCAAGATGATTGTCAAACTCACTCTAACGAATCACCCTCTCTAGGATATGATCCACCACATGACGATGTTGAAGATGGATACTACGATGAGGATGATGATAGTGACTTTGATCTTGATGATGAAATGAGACACTTTGGTCTTATGGCAAATCTTTGGGGATATATGGCAGGAGGAAGAAATGGGTTCTTCATAGTAGATGTACCGATCACATGACCGGAGATAAAGACATGTTTCGTGAGCTTGCTAAAAACGATGGTCCTCGAAAGTATGTCACTTTCGGTGATAACTCAAAGGGTAAGGTGGTTGGCCTCGGTAAGGTGGCCATATCACATGATAGCTCCATACAAAATGTCATGCTCGTTGAATCTCTTGGCTACAACTTACTTTCAGTATCTAGACTTGCTGATTTCGGTTTCAATGTCCTATTTACTGAAGTAGATTGCCAAGTGTTTCGTAGAGATAATCATAAAATGGTCTTTACTGGTGTACGTAGAGGTGATCTATACATTGTTGATTTCACTACAAAGGCTCAACCTAGAACTTGCTTTATTGCTAAATCCTCTAAAGGTTGGTTATGGCATAGACGATTAGGTCATGTTGGTATGCGAAACCTTGACAAGTTTATTAAAGGAAATCATATCCTTGGAGTTAACGATGTCATATTTGATAAGGATAGACTTTGCAGCGCTTGTCAAGCAGGTAAACAGGTTGGAGGAAGGCATCCCGTGAAGAACATCTACTTCACATGGATCTTTTTGGTCCCAACGCTTACAAAAGTCTCAGTGGAAATTCTTTTGGTCTAGTTATAGTTTATGATTTTTCAAGATTTACGTGGGTGTTCTTTCTCGATGATAAATCGCAGGTCCAAAATATCTTCAAAAACTTTGCTAGGAAGGCCCAAAATCAATTTGAAGTGAAGATCAAGAAGGTTCGCAGCGACAATGGAACGAAGTTCAAGAACGCAAATGTGGATACCTTTCTTGACGAAGAAGGTATTTCACACAAGTTCTTGGCTACGTACACACCTCAACAAAATGGAGTTGTTGAGAGGAAGAACCGGACGCTCATCGAAATGGCGAGAACGATGGTTGATGAGTACAAGACACCGAAGCACTTTTGGGCGGAAGCGGTTGAGACAGCTTGTAATGCAACAAATCGCTTGTATCTTCACAAACTGCTCGGCAAGACGGTATACGAGCTTCTCACTGATAACAAACCCCAAGTTGGATACTTTCGAGTATTCGGCTCAAAGTGCTACATTCTTGATAAGCATCATTGTTCTAAATTTGCTCCTAAGTCTCATGAAGGTTTCCTACTTGGTTACGGCTCAAACTCTCACACATACCGTGTCTACAACAATTTCATCCGAAAGGTTGAAGAAACGGTAGATGTGAAGTTTGATGAATCTAACGGCTTGCAAGTAGAGCAATTGCCAATTGATGTAGGAGACAAAGATCCCTCAGAAGCAATCCAAGACTTGTCTATTGGCAAGATTCGTCCAACGGAGGTGAAGGAGAGCACCTCGTTGGTCCAAGTGGAAGCTTCTACCTCACGACAAGGTGAACCAAAGGTTGATATAGAAGCATCCACAAGTGGGACAGACCAAGATGAAGAAAACGAGGAAGTGCATCAAGATGAACGTCAACAACCTCCTTCTCCACCACGACAAGAGAACGACAACGCCAACAATGAAGAAGGCCAAGAAGAAGAACAAGATGAAGAAGATGTTCAACCAAGACCCAAGCAAAAGCATTCACGAGTTCGAGCAAGAATTACGAAAGACCATCCCGTCGAGCAAATCTACAATGATATCCAAACCGGGAGAATCACTCGCTCTAAAACTCGTTTAGCTAACTTTTGTGAACACTATTCATTCATCTCTAGCATTGAACCTATGAAGGTTGAAGAAGCATTGGAAGATCCGGATTGGATAGATGCCATGCATGAAGAGCTACACAACTTTGAGAGAAATCAAGTTTGGACATTGGTTGAGAAGCCCGATAACAACCACAACATCATCGGTACCAAATGGGTGTTTCGCAACAAGCAAGATGAAGATGGAAAAGTAGTTTGCAACAAAGCACGTCTCGTCGCCCAAGGCTACACACAAGTCGAAGGTATGGACTATGGTGAAACTTATGCTCCCGTTGCTAGACTTGAGTCCATTCGCATCTTACTTGCCTATGCTAATCACCATGATATCACCTTGTACCAAATGGACATAAAAGTGCTTTTCTAAATGGTGAAATAGAGGAGGAAGTTTATGTTAAACAACCTCCCGGCTTTGTTAATCCTAAGAAACCTGATCATGTTTACAAACTTCACAAAGCTCTTTATGGTCTTAGACAAGCTCCTAGGGCGTGGTATAAATGCTTGACCAAGTTCCTTATTGAAAAAGGCTTTGAAATTGGAAAAATAGATTCTATTCTTTTTACTAAAAGGGTCAATGGAGAACTATTTGTATGCCAAATTTATGTCGATGATATTATATTTGGTTCTACTAACCCTCATTTTAGTGAAAAATTTGGAAAGCTAATGTCGGAGAAGTTTGAGATGTCTATGATGAGTGAACTCAAATTCTTTCTTGGTTTGCAAATCAAGCAAACTAAGGAAGGTACCTTTGTCTCTCAAACGAAGTACACCAAGGACTTATTCAAGAAGTTCAATATGCAAGAATGCAAAAGTATGACTACACCCATGCCTACTAGTGGACATCTTGATTTGACCAAAGATGGTGAACCGGTTGATCAAAAGGTTCATCGCTCTATGATTGGTTCATTGTTATATCTATGTGCTTCACGTCCCAATATCATGCTAAGTGTGTGCATGTGTGCACGATATCAAGCTGCTCCTAAAGAGTGTCATCTTAAGGTTGTGAAAAGGATAGTGAGATACTTAATCCATACACCAAATTTTGGCATTTGGTATCCTAAGAGGGCCTCTTTCGATCTTGTTGGCTACTCCGACTCGGACTATGCCGGTGACAAGGTTGATAGAAATTCCACTTCGGGTACTTGTCAATTTCTTGGTAGATCTCTTGTGTCTTGGTCTTCCAAGAAACAAAACTCGGTATCCTTATCCACCGCCGAAGCGGAATACATTGCCGCTGGTTCATGTTGTGCTCAATTACTTTGGATGACCCAAACTCTTAAAGATTATGGTATATATGTGAAACATGTTCCATTACTTTGTGACAATGAAAGTGCTATCAAGATTGCTCATAATCCCGTGCAACACTCTCGAACTAAGCATATTGAAGTTCGTCATCATTTCATTCGAGATGATGTTGCAAAGGATGACATTAATCTTAAGCATGTTCGCACCGAAAAGCAACTAGCGGATATATTCACTAAACCACTTGATGAGAGAGTGTTTTGCAGGTTAAGAGGTGAATTGAACATCATCGATGCTTCAAACTTGGAGTAGGAACTCTATTGGATACATGCAAGACATGAGCTTATGACTAATCCATGATATTTCTCTTATGATTGATAATCTCATGTCTTGGATATATTTGCATCTTGCATGTTATGTAACCCATGTAGGTACTTGGATGAATCTAATTCCATGAGATTGTAACTCATTCACATTTTGAGCAATCTCTACATCACCAAGTCTCTACACCATGGTGGTTGAAGCCAAGGAAGCACGAAACCATTCAAACATATCCTTTGACAAATTCTATGTTGAGTTTCATGATTGTCATTTTGGATACACAAGTGCTCTTCCTTGCAAAAACTAACCCATGCAGGTAGATGAACTCAAATTCCAAGTGGTGCTCCCAACTCTTGTTGAGCTACATCAACCTTGAGCAACTCACACAAGTTCAACTACATGATCACGATCACCACCACCACCCAAGGTATGTTATTCCATCTTAGAGAAGCTTTACTCCAAGTCATGAGTCAAAGCAACTCGACAAGATGTGAATACATCAAGATGCTTAAACGAAAAATGGTAACCCCATTTTGAGCTTAAACGATGAGTATGACCTATGATCAAGTGATCTCACTTGACTCCTAAGTCAATATACTCTAACATAGGTGACTTTGTCTCCGGCCATTTCTAGATGAAGTTCTCGTGTGTTCTTTTCTGTGCTCTTGCATTTGTCTCATGCATATTTGTTTCCCCTTTCAAAAAAAACTTCATCTAGATTTCTTTTCTTTTCTATTTGTTCAGCATTCCCTGCATCCAATTCATTGCAAATCTTTCAGTTAATTCCTTGCAAATCCTTGTGAGATCTTACCTGTCTAGTGAGCTAAGGTGACAAGTGTTTTCTCTGTGATGAACTCAGTCTCACCGATTTGATGCCTTCGGTCCATCCGAATCCTTTCGGTACAACCGAAACATACAACTCGGTGCCACCGATTTCACAACAGGAAAAACATTTTGCCATTTATTCCTGCACTACTTTTGATTCAGCTCCACTCAATGAATCTTGTCCTCTACAAGCATCGCATTTATATCAGTGCTTTATGATGTGACTCAAGGACCAAACCCATTCACGACAAATTCCAGAAGGCCCTTCTTGGAAATTGATGTCAAAGGGGGAGAGAGAGATCACATTAAAGCTTAATAACTTCAACAGGGGGAGAGAGATATCTCTAGGGGGAGAGAATACTCAAGGAGAGAGTAACCTTCAAGGATCCCAGATGCTTGGTGTTCAAGAGGAGAGATGCCACATGTCTTCTTGAGGGGAAAGACATGTTCATATGTGCCTATTTGCATTCGCTCTGTTCATTTGCTTCTTTGAGCTCTGATTTTCTGTTCCCTATATTCTCCCAGTATCCCATGCTAGATTCAGGGGGAGCAAGACATCTAAGGGAAAGAAATTCTTTAAATTCATTGCACATCTTTACCTTTGGGGACATGTCTATATTCAATGTGGTACTTAGTACTCACTCTCTACATGTCATCCCAGTCTTGGTACTCTTGTGGTTTCTTTTGTTTGCCCTGGCTAGTAGGTGTATCTGTGTTATGTAACCTTATTTTCACAGGTTCATTCCATCCTAAGCCAACTCAGGACCACAAGGTAAGTATATGCATCAAAATCATGTGTATGAGGAATTCTTGTTGATGTATATACTGTTGGCAAGAAGGACTCATGAGCATGAAGGTACATTTCCATATTCACATCATTTGCTCTGATGCATATACCCAAGATACATGTAACACATTGCCTACTCTATCATGGTTATGCTCTCACATGCCTCTATATTCCATATTCACATGATTGCATACATGTAGGGGGAGCCTATACTTGTTACATGTCCTTCCAAAGCTTTACTTGCTATTCTATATATCTTTATCTAAAGTTTGATGTATGTTGTCATCAATTACCAAAAAGGGGGAGACTGGAAGCACAAGTGCCCCCTGGGTGATTTTGGTAATTAATATCAACATATCTCTTGTTGGACTAACACTTTTACCTAGTATGTTTCAGACAAGTTCAACAATGGAGTGGCATGGACTAAAGGATGTGGAACCCCTTCAAGATGCTAAGGACAAAGGATTGGCTCAAGCTCCAAGATCAAGACTCTGCATTTTCTATTTTAGTGATCCAAGATCACATTGAGTCTATAGGAAAAGCCAATACTATCAAGAGGGGATGAGGTGTTGCTTAATGGCTTGCTTGCTCAAAGTGCTTAGTGATATGCTCCAAAGCCCTCAACTACTTTCTCACATCCACATATGTCGTAAACCAAAAGTCTAACTCAGCCCTACCGATTCTTTCTATCCGGCGCCACCGAGTTCAGATGTCTTAGCCACTGCCACAATCCCTAGGCAAATCGGTCTCACCGATAGGGATCTCGATCTCACCGAGATGGGATTGTAATCTCTCTGTGTATGTCCATTACCAAAATTGGTCTCACCGAGTTTGGGTAATCGGTACTACCGAGATTATAATGCAAACTCTCTAGTTAGCTTATTACCAAAATCGGTCCCACCAAGTTTGTGTAATCAGTCTCACCGAGTTTGCCTGACCAACTCTCTGGTTAGCTCATTACCAAAATCGGTCCCATTGAGTTTGTGTAATCGGTCTCACCGAGCTTACGTTATGCCCTAACCCTAATCATATCGGTCCTACCGAGTTGCATCTCGGTCCCACCGAAAATCCTAACGATCACTAGATTTGTTGAATCGGTCCGACCGAGTTTATCAATTCAGTCCCACCGAGTTTGGCAAGTTGTGTGTAATGGTTAGATTTTGTGTGGAGGCTATATATACCCCTCCACCTCCTCTTCATTCGTGGAGAGATCCATCAGAACGAACCTACACTTCCAGCATAAATTTTCTGAGAGAGAACCACCTACTCATGTGTTGAGGCCAAGATATTCCATTCCTACCATATGAATCTTGATCTATAGCCTTCCCCAAGTTGCTTTCCACTCAAATCTTCTTTCCACCAAATCCAAATCCTGTGAGAGGGAATTGAGTGTTGGGGAGACTATCATTTGAAGCACAAGAGCAAGGAGTTCATCATCAACACACCATTTGTTACTTCTTGGAGAGTGGTGTCTCCTAGATTGGCTAGGTGTCACTTGGGAGCCTCCGACAAGATTGTGGAGTTGAACCAAGGAGTTTGTAAGGGCAAGGAGATCGCCTACTTCGTGAAGATCTACCGCTAGTGAGGCAAGTCCTTCATGGGCGACGACCATGGTGGGATAGACAAGGTTGCTTCTTCATGGACCCTTCGTGGATGGAGCCCTCCGTGGACTCGCGCAATCGTTACCCTTCGTGGGTTGAAGTCTCAATCAACGTGGATGTACGATAGCACCACCTATCGGAACCACGACAAAAACATCTGTGTCTCCAATTGCGTTTGAATCCTCCAATCCCATCCCTTTACATTCTTGCAAGTTGCATGCTTTACTTTCTACTGCTCATATACTCTTTGCATACTTGCTTGATATGTATTGTAAGTGTTAAACTTGTGCCTAAACTCCACTTAAACTTAAAGAAGTTAAAAACTGCAACTTTTGGTACTTAGTGTCTAATCAGCCCGCCTCTAGACACCTCTTCTCGATCCTTTCAATAATAACATGGGTTTGCCGACGTTTGGCGCGACGAGGATTGGGTTGCTTGCTAGAAGAGCCTTTATTTTCTCCGATCCGGCTGTTGCCGCGTCCGTCCACTCGAAGTGATCGGTGCGTCGAAGAAGGCGATAGAGTGGCAATGCCTTTTCTCCTAGTCTGGAGATAAAGCGGCTTAAAGTTTCCACACATCCGGATAGTTTTTGGACTTGTTTGAGATCTGTTGGCGTAGCCAACTATGACAAAGCTCGGATTTTAGCTGGGTTTGCCTCAATTCTCTATTGGAAACAATGAAGCCCAGAAGTTTTCCAACGAGAACGCCGAAAACACATTTTTCCGGATTGAGCTTGATGTCATATGTTCGGAGGTTGTCGAATGTGAGATGCAGATCATCTATTAATGACTCGACGTGTCTAGTTTTGATGCCTACATCATCCACATATGCTTCAATTGTCTCGCCGATATGTTTCTCCAGGCATGCTTGAATCATGCGTTGGTAAGTGGCGCCGGTGTTTTTGAGCCCAAAGGGCATAGTGTTGAAGCAGAAAGGCCCGTATGGGGTGATAAATGCCGTTGCGGCTTGATCGGACTCCTTCATCTTGATTGATGGTATCTGGAGTATGCATCGAGGAAACACAGTGAGTCGTGTCCTGTGGTAGCATTGATAATCTGATCGATGTGGGGGAGGGTGTAGGGATCTTTAGGGCAGGCCTTGTTGAGGTCTTTGAAATTGACACATAGGCGCGAGGATTTATCCTTCTTTGGTACCATCACCAGATTTGCTAGCCAGTCCGGGTGTTTTATTTCTCTGATGAATCCGGCCTCAAGTAACTTGGCTAGCTCCTCCCCCATAGCTTGTCGTTTGGGTTCTGAAAAGCGCTGCAGTGTTTGCTTGACTGGCTTATATCCCTTCAATATATTGAGGTTGTGTTCAGCCAACCTGCGTGGGATCCCTGGCATATTAGAAGGGTGCCAGGCGAATATGTCCCAATTGTCGTGTAGGAACACTCGTAGTGTGGCGTCGTTGGGTCCAGCTATGCCCCAATGGATGCTGTCTTCTTAGGGTCCGTCGGGTGGACTTGGAATTTGACTATTTTGTTTGCTAGTTTAAAGGAGGTGGATTTGGGTCGCTTGTCCAGGATCATGTCGTCCCTATCCACTATGGAGCACAATGTGGTTAGTTCTTCGGCTGCGAGGGCTTCAGACAATGCCTCGAGGGCCAGGGCTGCGGTTTTGTTTTTGGCATGGAGTGCTATGTCCGGATCACTGGGAAGAGTGATAATACCATTGGGCCCTGGCATCTTGAGCTTCATGTACCCATAATGGGGTATAGCTTGGAAGCATGCGAATGCATCTCGCACTAATAAGGCATGATATCCACTGTTGAATGGGGCCACTTGAAAGGTTATCTCTTCGGACCGGTAATTCTCCAGCGTGCCGAATACCACATCGAGTGTGATTTTTCCTGCGCATCGCGCCTCCCAACTGGGAATGATTCCCCGGAAGGTCGTGTTACTTTGCTCAATGTGGCACCTGTCTATTTCCATTTTGTTGAGAGTTTCCTCGTAAATGAGGTTTAGTCCACTTCTGCCGTCCATGAGCACTTTGGTAAGCCGAAAGCCGTCCACGATCAGACTAAGGACCAACACGGCTGGTGCCCGAACTGTTCTGAATTTCGGTTCATCACTGGCATTGAAAGTTATGGCCGTGTCGTTCCAGGGGTTTATTGCTGCAACTTGGCAGACTTCAGCGAGGCCGCGGAGTGCCCTTTTGCGCCTATCGTTTGAGGCGAATGTCTCGAAGACTGTCAATACTGTAGGGTTGTTGTCTTTCGTGGGATGTTGCTCTGCAGTATTTTTGGTGAGGAGATCCTCGCCGCTCTTGGCCACTTGCCGGAGTATCCAACATGCTCTAAGGCTGTGGGTTGGTACGGTATCCGGTGTTGTGTGTATTTTGCATGGCCTATCGAGCCATCCCTCCAGAACAGTTCTGCGCCCCGTAATGGGCTTCGATTTTTTTGGTATTGGATCACGCGACCGGTGAGGGTGCATCCTTTTTGTTCGGATGAGGGGTTGAGTGGAAACCGGTGGCTCCCAAGAGGCTGCCTGAGTTTTCCAGATGCTTTCCATTGCGCAGTACTTCTGTACTATGGTTGCCAAGTCATCGAAGTGTGATACGTGACGGCGGTTGATTGCTTTGAGGGTTCCCTCATTCGTGCAATTTTTGTAGAATAATGAGATTGCGTCTTCATCGCGGCAGTCTTTGATCTTGTCTTTGACAAGGAGGAATATGGCCCAGAAGTGATGGACCGTTTCTTGGGACTGCTGTCTGATGTGGATAAGATCGCATGTATCTGGGTGGGTGGGTGTTTTTAAATCTGAACCCTGACCCAATCTGGGATCCGGAGGTTGAGAAACTTCCGAGATTAACAGTTTGGGCTCCGGGACATCAACCAATTTTTCAAGCCCACATACCGACTCTAGGTTCGGAGTACTGGGCAGGTCTCCCCGCGGGCGGGTGTCCGGCTCTGTGAGCTCGAAAATTCAGACATAGTTTGTCCTCAATATAGATGAAGAGTCGTTGTGCTGCTCCTCCACTACCGCTATCTGATGGGTGATCGGTGGAGATTCTATTTCTCTCTGATTGTGTTTAAGCCCAATCCGATCATAGTCTGTAGCGACTCCCAAGGTGGTGATGCAATCCAGGAGTTTGTTTAAAGACGAAAACTCCGTCGAATCCATCTGCTTGGAGTATTCTGGGTTGACGTGGAGGCGATTTTCGATGACCCGAGAAGTCATCATCGGTGCGACGGCCAAACGGGCGGCCATAGTGATGCCGCCCAGACGGAGAGTTTGGCCTGAGGCTAGGGCTCCTGTGGAGGTGATGTTGTCCTTGAAACAAGCCGATCCATCAATCCTGTCTTCGACGTCACAGTAGAACTCTCAATGAAATCACCAATGTCGGTGTCAAAACCGGCGGATCTCAGGTAGGGGGTCCCGAATTGTGTGTCTAAGGTCGATGGTAATAGGAGACAGGGGACACGATGTTTTACCCAGGTTCGGGCCCTCTCTATGGAGGTTATATCCTACTTCCTGCTTGATTGATCTTGATGAATATGAGTATTACAACAGTTGATCTACCAGGAGATCGTAATGGCTAAACCCTAGAAGTCTAGCCTATGGGATTATGATTGTGTCCTATGGACTAGACCCTCCGGTTTATATAGACACTGGAGGGGGCTAGGGTTATACAAGGTCGGTTACAGAGAAACGAATCTACATATCCGAATCGCCAAGCTTGCCTTCCACGCCAAGGATAGTCCCATCCGGACATGGGAAGAAGTCTTCTATCTTGTATCTTCACAGCCCAATAGTCTGGCCCATGTTAATAGTCCGGCTGTCCGAGGACCCCTTAATCTCGGACTCCCTCAAGGGGGGCGCCACACACGGCTAGGCAATTGTCTAGGGTGTGCTAGACGCCCCCTCCTCACATATATATAGGTGGGAGGGAGAGGGGAGAGGCCAAGGGGAGCCCCAAGTAGGTCTGAATCCTACCTGGGTTCCTGCCCTTGGCCATGCCCCCCTGCCTTGTTTGTCGGAGGGGGAAGGAAAGAGGGGGGGGAGAGGGAAGGAAGTGGGAGTCCTAATCCACACTTACCTTTCCCTTCTCCCCTTTCCTTCTCCTCCTTAGGGTGGCCCATATGGGGGGTGAACCAGCCCCTTGTGGCTGGTGCGTTTTCCCTCTTGGCCCATAAGGCCCATATATATCTGTTGTCGGGGGTGCACGGAACCCCTTCCGGTGACCCGATAAGTACCCGTACCCCCTGAAACACTTCCGGTGTCTGAATACCATCATCCTATATATATCAAACTTTACCTCTTGACTATTTCGAGACTCCTCATCATGTCCGTGATCTCATCCGGACTCCAAACAATATTCAGTCACCAAATCACATAACTCATATAATACTATATCTTCATCGAACGTTAAGCGTGCGGACCCTACGGGTTAGAGAACTATGTAGACATGACCGAGACACCTCTCTGGTCAATAATCAATAGCGGAACCTGAATGCCCATATTGTCTCCTACATATTCTACGATGATCTTTACCGGTCGAACCGTTATGACAACATATGCAATTCCCTTTGTCCATCGGTATGTTACTTTCCCGACATTTGATCATCGATATCTTCATACCTATTTCAATCTCATTACTGGCAAGTCCCTTTACTCGTTATGTAATACATCACCTTGTGACTATCTCCTTAGTTGTTTGCTTGCAAGCTTATGATGTGTATTACCAAGAGGGCCCAGAGATACCTCTCGGATACTCGGAGTGACAAATCCTAATCTCGATCTATGCCAACTCAACAAACACCTTCGGAGATACCTGGAGAGCATCTTTATAATCACCCAGTTACATTGTGACGTTTGATAGCACACAAGGCATTCCTCTGATATCCGGGAGTTGCATAATCTCATAGTCGGAGGAATATGTATTTGACATGAAGAAAGCAATAGCAATAAAACTGAATGATCATTATGCTAAGCCAACAGATGGGTCTTGTACATCACATCATTCTCCTAATGATGTGATCCCATTATGAAATGACAACACATGTCTATGGTTAGGAAATCTTAACCATCTTTGATCAATGAGTTAGTCTAGTAGAGGCTTACTAGGACATAGTATTTGTTTATGTATTCACACATGTATTTAGGTTTCCGATCAATACAATTATAGCATGCATAATAAACTTTTATCATGAATATTGAAATATAAAATAACAACTTTATTATTGCCTCTAGGGCATATTTCCTTCAGTCTCCCACTTGCACTAGAGTCAATAATCTAGTTCACATCGTTATGTGATTAACACCCATAGTTTACATCGCGATGTGACTAACACCCAAAGAGTTTACTAGAGTCAATAATCTAGTTTGCATCGCCACGTGATTATCACTCAAAAGAGCATTAATGTGTGATCATGTTTTGCTTGTGAGAGAGATTTAGTCAATGGGCCTGCCACATTCAAATCCGTATGTATTTTGCAAATTTCTATGTCTACAATGCTCTGCATGGTGCTACTCTAGCTAATTGCTCCCACTATCAATATGTATCCAGATTGAGACTCTGAGTTATTTGAATTGGTGTCAAAGCTTGCATTGGCATAACACTTTACGAAGAACTTTTTATCACCTCCATAACCAAGAAATATTTCCTTAGTCCTCTTAGGTAATTAAGGATACATTTTGACCGCTGTCCAGTGATCTACTCCTGGATCACTACTGTACCCTCTTGCCAAACTTTATAGGTCTGTTACACAACATGACATACTTTATAGAACCTATGGCTGAGGCATAGGGAATGACTTTCATTCTCTCTCTATCTTCTGCCGTTGTCGGGTTTTGAGCCTTACTCAATTTCATACCTTGCAATGAAGGCAAGAACCCTTTCTTCGACTGATCCCTTTTTGAACTTCTTCAAAAGTTTGTCAAGGTATGTGCTTTGTGAAAGTCCTATTGAGCGTCTCAATTTATCTCTATAGTTCTTGATGCCCAATGCATAAGTAGCTTTACTGAGGTCTTTTGTTAAAAAATTCTTCTTCAAGTATCCTTTTATGCTATCTAGAAATTATATATCATTTACAATCAACAATATGTCATCCACATATAATATCAGAAATGCTACAAAGCTCCCACTCACTTTCTTGTAAATACATGCTCCACCATAAGTCTGTATAAAAACATATGCTTTGATCACCTCATCAAACCGTATATTCCAACTCCGAGATGCTTTCACCAGTCCATAGATGGATTGATGGAGCTTGCACACTTTGTTGGCACCTTTAGGATTGAAAAAGCCTTCTGGTTGCATCATGTACAACTCTTCTTTAAGAAATCCATTAAGGAATGCAGTTTTGACGACCATTTGCCAGATTTCATAATCATAAAATGCGGCAATTGCTAACATGATTCTGACGGACTTAAGCATCGCTACGGGTGAGAAAGTCTCATCGTAGTCAACCCCTTGAACTTGTCGAAAACCTTTTGTGACAAATCGAGCTTTGTAGATAGTAACATTACCATCAGCGTCAGTCTTCTTCTTGAAGATCCATTTATTCTCTATGGCTTGCTGATCATCGGGCAAGTCCACCAAAGTCCACACTTTGTTCTCATACATGGATCATATCTCATATTTCATGGCTTCAAGCCATTTGTTGGAATATGGTCTTATCATAGCTTCTTCATAGTTTGTAGGTTCTCCTTGGTCTAATAACATGACTTCCAAAATAGGATTACCGTAACACTCTGGTGCGGATCGTGCTCTGGTTGACCTACAAGGTTTAGTAGCAACTTGATCTGAAGTTTCATGATCATTATTATTTGCTTCCCCTCTAGTTGGTGTAGGCATCACGGGAACTGATTTCTCTGATGTGCTACTTTCCAATTCGAGAGAAGGTACGATTACCTCATCAAGTTCTACTTTCCTCCCACTTACTTCTTTCGAGAGAAACTCCATCTCTAGAAAGGTTCTGTTCTTGGCAACAAAGATCTTGCCTTCGAATTTGTGGTAGAAGGTGTACAATTATTTCCTTAGGGTATCCTATGAAGACGCACTTCTCCGATTTGGGTTCGAGCTTATCAGGCTAAAGCCTTTTGACATAAGTGTCGCAACCCCAAACTTTAAGAAACGACAGCTTAGGTTTCTTGCCAAACCATAGTTCATATGGTGTCGTCTCAACAGATTTAGATGGTGCCATATTTAATGTGAATGCAGTTGTCTCTAATGCATAACCCTAAAACGATAGTGGTAAATCGGTAAGAGACATCATGGAACGCACCATATCCAATAAAGTACAGTTACGATGTTCGGACACACCATTACGCTGTGGTGTTCCAGGTGGCGTGAGTTGTGAAACTATGCCACATTGTTTTAAATGAAGGACAAACTCAAAACTCAAATATTCGCCTTCGTGATCAGATCGTAGACACTTTATTTTCTTGGTACAATGATTCTCTACTTCACCCTGAAATTCTTTAAACTTTTCAAAATGTTACAGACTTGTGTTTCATTAAGTAGATATACCCATATCTACTAAATCATCAGTGAAGGTAAGAAAATAATGATACCCGCCATGTGCTTCAACACTCATCAGACCGCATACATCGGTATGTATTATTTCCAATAAGTCATTAGCTCGCTCCATTGTTCTAGAAAATGGAGTTTTAGTCATCTTGCCCATGAGGCAGGGTTCACAAGTATCAAATAATTCATAATCAAGTGACTCCAAAAGTCCATCTGCATGGAGTTTCTTCATGCGCCTTACACCAATATGACCTAAACGGCAATGCCACAAGTATGTTGCACTATCATTATCAACTTTACATCTTTTGGCATCGATATTATGAATATGTGTATCACTACGATCGAGATTCAATAAAACATCAATATTATGAATATGTGTATCACCAATATGTGTATAAACTTTATATCTTTTGGCAAGAACCGGCACCATTCATGCGTGGTTCCTGACCCTCCATTAAGTGCTACTAGACGCATCAAATTATCACGTGTGCTGCATCATCATACATAAATGAGCTCCACCGTCTCACGTGTGTTGTTGGGGAAGACACAAAGAGTGCTACTAGTAGTACGTGCGTGGGTGCGTGCACCTATTCTCTTCGAGCATGGTTATTAAAAGTATAGACAACTACTCTACCACGCAGTTGTTATGGGCAAAGAGTATAGGTAGTAATTATGACTAATGAGCCGTCAAAATCATGAGGCCCACCTTTCTCTATGTTTAACCAAGGAAGCAGCCATCATTTCACTCCTTGTGAAATATCCATCCACTGCTACCTCCGCAAATAAATAAAAATCTGCTGCTACCTCTACGGCATGGTTAATAAGATAGCCATGTCAATCATGACGTAGAAATATCATTCACTCATACAATAGGGCTGGCTCTAAGGATGGTGATTTTTTTACTTGTTTCTTTCTCTTTTTGTCTCATTTACTCATTTGACATAGGAGCATATGTAGAGGATGGCTATTCCTTTTGATGGGACTTCTTCCTGGGGTTTAATACTAAGCAACTCCGAATATTATTCCAGCTACCCATCACTCTGAATCGTGCCATCTATGATACTCCCATTGCAATAATGAGGTCCACTAGGTCTAGCATGTTCTATAAGAAGAGACTGTCATGCAAAACATACATTCTTGTTGCTTCTTCCACATACACTACATACTACTAGTACTACTACTACTCATTCTCCTATAAACCTTGCGCTTGGCATCTCAAAAATATTATAACCTTGCGCTTGGCTCTTCGCCTCTTCAGGAAGTTGAGCAATGATGGTACTACAGTATATGGTTCTGGCTATCTGAGACCGAATGAATTGCTGCACGTCCACCACGTGGTCGTGGGGCGAGGGGCGAGGAAGAGTCTGTACTACTATGTCCAATTCAATATGGACTACATACGGAGCAAAATGAGTGACTGTACACTCTAAAATAAGTCTATATACATCAGTGTTTGGAGTATGTACTAGTAGTTCATATTGAAATCTGCTAAAAGACATATATTTCAAGGGAGTAGTAAAATTTTCTCCTCGTCCTATGAGCCACCGCGCGCGTGGGCGAGGGAGCAGGCGTAGGCGTAGTAAGCAAGCTTCTCCTCGTCCTGCGACTTTGTGAGCCACCGCGCCCGTGGGCGGGGGAGAGGGCATACTAGGCAAGCTTCTCCTCGTTCTGCGAGTTGTCGGGACACATCAAAAGTAGTATAGAGCATCTCCAGTGTATAGATTCTTGCCTCTAAGGTAGGCCCCACATGGTTTGCCTCTTTTTTTAAAATGAGCTCCACCGTGTACAGAGCAATTTGTTTGTTCACCCGCGGTACATGATCCTCCATCAAGTGGACAACCAATACACGTGTCAAATTACCACGTGGGCTGCCTTTTCATACAAAAATGAGCTCCACCGTGTACCCATGCGGGTGTGGTTGGGAAAGAGACGGGAGTACGTGCACCGTGCATGCACCTCTTCTATTCTTGCACGCCCCCCACCTCCATGTGTGTGTGAGAGATACAAACCTAGAGAGATGCCATGTGCGTTCGTGAGTGTTTTTTGTTATGGGGTGGAGTGATTTCGTGAATGTATTTGTGGGAATATGTGTCGATTATGTCTCAAACAAAAATGTGACACATGCAATGTGTGTGAAATCGAGGCCTATCTATATCATATACAGAGGGGGTGATCCACGAGAAGAGAGGGAAGGGTCATACATATCGATAGAGTCAAAGAGAGGATCAAGTGTGTGGGTGCGAGATCGATGAAGAGAGCCATCGAAATTGTGTGTGTGTGCACGTCAAAGATATACAGCGACTAACCTACCAGAACATCAGAGGGGAGAGGGCAACTTTGTGCGTATGTATCGGTGTGTGCGTGGGGGGGGGGGGAGACACCACAACACTTAATGGGGGGCAATTAACTGCCGGGAGAAATAGTAGAACAAGGGAAAAATATATGCCGGGAATCTAGTTACTGCCAGTAGAAATACTTAAGGGTGGAAAAACTGCCGGGAGAAGTTGAGTATAAAGGGCATGTGCATTGCCGGAAATGGTGTCCATGTTTTAGGACATCAAATCTGCCGGCACAATTAAACCTGGCCCACTATTTGCCGGGCTGTCCATGGCGCGAGACCAAAACCAATTGGGCCCAAACGTGTGGTGGCGCGGGAACGCGCAATAGACCGAAAACTTTCTAAAAAAAGATTAAAAAATTTCGCTCAAAAGACCTAGCCGCCGTCCCCAACTAGTTCTTTCCCAAATCGAACCCTAGAGAGCCCTCCTCCCCCACCGTCGCCGCCGCCGACACTCCCTCTGCCCTCGACCGCGCCCTCCACCACCGACCCCTCTGCCCTCGAATGCGCCTTCCACCATCGACCCCCTCCGCTGATCTGTGCGACCTCCACCCATGTCGATGACGCCAGTGCGTAGAGGTCAACCTCGCCTCCCTCCACACGCCTTTGGTTTCGCTCCCTTTGGCACCGCCACAAGGACTGGTTGACGGGGCTGGTGCGTCGAGGTCGACACCGGCTTGCTTCCCACCATGTCTCCCGCCACCCTGACGACGAGCACGGTGTCTGCTCCACACTACCCTAGTACAACATGGTGCTCAGATCTGTCATGGAGGAAACGCGATGCAGGTGTGATTTTTCCATACAAAGAAGCTCTCCTTTTCTGCTTGATGAAAACTCACAAGATGCTATCGCGTTATCTTCTATCTTCTCCTTGCTGCACATTTTCCCTACCTTCCACCGAGTCAGTACTTGGATCCAAGTCTTTCTTATTGCTACTTATTTTTATTTTGCTACTAAATTGATGCAGGTGCTACCAGTGAAAGGATTGGAGATTGGTTCTAGTAGTTGTAGGTTCGTTTGGAATTCATAATGCTCATGATTTGCAAAGCCTATCAGCCAGGTTATTGTACCCTTACTCTTGTATTTCATTTTCTTATCTTAATATGCATGTATATGTGCCTATGATTTGTAAAATGTAATGTTCTTCTATCCAACCAATTTTAGTGACATGGACGGGTCTTTGTTTATTCAGGTTCAGACATTGCACAACTGAAGGAAAGTGTTTCACAGCTTGAGAAAGTTCACTCACTAATGGCTGACTGTATACAACTCTAGAAAGTTTCTTGTGTTAGCATCTACAAGAACTAAATTATTGACATGAGTTGATATTGAAAATTGCTCTACAAAATTAACTACTTTTCCTTCCCTGATTTATCATCTACCAAATTGTTACACTATCAAAGCAGGCAGTTCAATGGTGCCCTATCTGAATACTCAACCTGCATGAAACATTGCACTGGGCAGAAAAATAATTGTAGAAAGGAATGCCATAAGTGGCTGGCACTGCCATAAGGCTATCACACACTGCACTAAATTGGGCTTGTTGGACCATGCAGGGCATCTATGCCAGATAATAGAAGCCCTGCAAGGCCCAACACGAATATAGTTTGCTTGTGATGAGGGGTCGATTTTCTGAGTTGCAGCCTCAATAATTTGCATCTTATGATCCAGAAAAGGAAAGAAAAACAATCTGTTTCTTACCGTGTTGGTTGGTTGGCTACACGCACATTTCCTATGAACCATGCCTTAATAATCAAGCCACCACTGTAATCTCACATCGTGATCAGTCCTCCCTTGATGAAGTAGCATACCGACAAGTTACATAATTTTCTGAAGTTCCTGGAATATTTTTTTGATGCTGCCTTCTTCGATACACTTTATTCTAAATCATTGGCTGATCTAAGCTCTTTTTTCACCAGAACACGTTGATGCATAGCATTAAATGCTTGCCTAAAAGAGTCCACAGCTCCTTGCGCTCAAGAATTATATTGTCTGACCTCCTAAGGGTCGTTGAGGAGTTGGCATATAATAGCAGCGACACAAACACTTAAAAAGGTATTCCTTTCACATGTAGGAAAAATAATTTCTATATGTTATGGATGAGGTATGGGGGGCAGTTTATCTTGGTAGTTAAGTCTTGGATTTAGTATTTTCCTTTCGGATACATGCTTGTTGCTATTTCAGAACATTGAAACTTTATTTTGAATTTTGTTTCCTATATGCTTCATGTAAATGAAACTGCAGTAAAGATACGAACTATGCTTGTCCTGAATGTGCTTATCCTTTTTATGCATATAATTAGTGGAACCTTTGACATGTATGGAACTAAGCTTTTGCTTGTCTTGTGTACTCTAAAGCTTAGTCTTTTGTTATTGGGCCAGTACTTGAAACAGTGTCTTGGTCTGCCAGTCGTAGAGTCATTTATGAATAGCATAGGTGTTGCCTTCATTTGTGTTCCTATGCATAGTCCAATACTTCTTTTTCCTTAATCTAATACTCCTTTTTCCTTAAGACAAGCAAAATGGAATCACATCCTCGATTATCTCTATGGTCCTGCATCATCTTTCATAGACTAATTAAGTTATAACCGACTTGCATTGTTTAGGGGAAATGTACCTTTCCATGTGTAAAGTGGTTAGACCTGGCATTACTGTTCAATATTTTGTACTCAACAGGAATCTTGCTATAGATACACACTAGAAGTCTAAAATCAATACTAGTGGAAATAGGTGTTCTGTCAACTACGCGTCCATTTTGTTGCATGTCTCGAGCCACTCAATTTGTGATTAAATAGGTGTTGTGCATATAATTTTGCCAACTGATTGACCATGTAAGACTGGAAACAGCACCATATTTGTGACATCTAACTTTTCTTTATGACATCCAACTTGTTCTATTTCTTGCAGAAAGTGCTAGTACATTGGATAAGAACATTGGCACATGTGACTGGGAGCCCAAAAGACTAGTAAGTATGTTGTAAACCACTTCAACATAACACCAAACATTTTGGTTTCTATACTACTGTCATGTTCGTGCTGGAAAAATGTTTGAATTTTGCTGTTTTCCATGGGATGAAACTATTTCATATCTTGAACTACATTCTTTGTGTGCTTATACCAAAATACAAAATCCGATGATGTCAATAATTCATACAAGTTGTGGATGTCACTTCCTTAGATCACTTCCTATTTTGTCTTATGTGCAGTTTCCTGGACGGTGTTCTATGGAATCTTCACATACATGAAACTAAAATTTATATCATAGGTAAGCATACGATGTAATTGTGGTGAACTAGATGTGCATCATTTATGTGTCAATGCATGAAACTGTTGACATTTTTTATTTTTCCATTAAATTGAATATTCAGTTGATGCCTTGAAAGGAAATTTGATTAGAAATTCTCTTGATGTTGTAGACGTATGTCTTATAGAACATGAATGGTGCACTCAATAAACTCTTTCGAGTTTTGTAAATCAATGTAATGCGGATAATGTTTTATTATACATGTGTTTTTCAAATTTTCTCTTACTGTCCAGGTTGGAAATGTTCCTGAAGACGGGTTAAGATACCTTGTCGTAACCATATGCTTTGAGCTCACCTAGAAGACCTTACAAGCTTTACTCTTTGTTCTTGTTCCATTCTGTACAACTTGGACGCCTTGAAACTGCAAATACTAAATTATGATGTAGATCTTCACATGTAAACAGTGAATTGCATATGTTTGTAACATTGTAAATGTTTGATGAACAGAATTTATAATATGAATGTGAAGTACTTGTGCAGATTCCTTCTGGTTTATTTCAATGGATGCCTCGTCATTGTGTATCTAAATGTAAAATAAATGAAGAAATGCAATACTAAAGTGTAATAATGATATAGATTGGGAAATAGGATACCACTGGCATATTATCTGCCGGGAAAACTATTAACTGCCGGGAGAACAAGTCTGCCGAGAGAATAGAAACTGCCAAGAGAAATTGGAACATGAGGGCATACAAACTGCCGGGAGATCTTTATCTGTCGGGAATTATAATCCCCGACAGTCATTCTTCTGGCAGTTCTGTCTGCCGGGAGAAAACCATTCCCGGCAGTTTGCCTGCCGTTCTAAGTCACTTCTCCCGGCAGTTTTTCTATCCTTGCGTCAGTGTTGTGGTGTAGAGTCGTCAACCTCGCCTCCGTCCACACGCCTCTGGTTTCGCTCCCTTCGGCACCGCCACAAGGACTGGTTGACGGGGCCGGTGCGTCAAGGTGGACGTCTCCTTGCTTCCCACCACGTCTCCCGCCACCCTGACGACGAGCGCAGTGTCTGCTCCCCACTACGCTACTACAACATGGTGTTCAGATCTGTCATGGAGGAAATGCGATGCAGGTGTGATTTTTCATTACAAAGAAGCTCTCCTTTTCTGCTTGATAAAAACTCACAAGATGCTGTCGCTTTATCTTCTCCTTGCTGTACATTTTCCCTACCTTCCACCGAGTCACTACTTGGCTCCAAGTCTTTCTTATTGCTACTTATTTTTATTTTGCTACTAAATTGATGCAGGTGCTACCAGCGAAAGGATTGGAGATTGGTTCTAGTAGTTGTAGGTTTGTTTGGAATTCATAATGCTCATGATTTGCAAAAGCTATCAGCCAGGTTATTGTACCCTTACTCTTGTATTTCATTTTCTTATCTTAATATGCATGTATATGTGCCTATGATTTGTAAAATGTAATGTTCTTCTATCCAGCCAATTTTAGTGACATGGACGGGTCTTTGTTTATTCAGGTTCAGCCATTGCACAACTGAAGGCAAGTGTTTCACAGCTTGAGAAAGTTTACTCACTAATGGCTGACTGTATACAACTCTAGAAAGTTTCTTGTGCTAGCATCTACAAGAACTAAATTATTGACATGAGTTGATATTGAAAATTGCTCTACAAAATTAACTACTTTTCCTTCCCTGATTTATCATCTACCAAATTGTTTCATTGCAGTTCAGTGGTGCCCTATCTGAATACTCAACCTGCATGAAACATTGCACTGGGCAGAAAATAATTTTAGAAAGGAATGCCGTAAGTTGCTGGCATTGCCATCAGGCTATCACACACTGCACTAAATTGGGCTTGTTGGACCATGCAGGGTCTGCACCAGATAATAGAAGCCCTGCAAGGGCCAACACGGCTATGGTTTGCTTGTGAGGAGGGGTCGATTTTCTGAGTTGCAGCCTAAATAATTTGTATCTTATGATCCAGAAAAGGAAAGAAAAACAATCTGTTTCTTACCGTGTTGGTTGGTTGGCTACACGCACATTTCCTATGAACCATGCCTTAATAGTCGAGCCGCCACTATAATCGCACATCGTGATCAGTCCTCCCTCGATGAAGTAGCATACCGACAAGTTAGTTAATTTTCTGAAGTTCCTAGAATAATTTTTTGACGCTGCCTGCTTCGATGCACTTTATTCTTAACCATTGGCTGATCTAAGCTCTTTTTTTACCAGAACACGTCGATGCATAGCATTAAACGCTTGCCCAAAAGAGTCCACAGCTCCCTGCGCTCAAGCATTATATTGTCTGACCTCCTGAGGGTCGTTGAGGAGTTGGCATATAATAGCTGCGACACAAATGCTTAAAAGGTATTCCTTTCACATGTAGGAAAAATAATTTCTATATGTTATGGATGAGGTATGGGGGGCAGTTTATCTTGGTAGTTAAGTCTTGGATTTAGTATTTTCCTTTCAGAGACATGCTTGTTGCTATTTCAGAACATTGAAACTTTATTTCGAATTTAGTTTCCTATATGCTTCATGCAAATGAAACTGCAATAAAGATACGAACTATGCTTGTCCTGAATGTGCTTAGCCTTTTTATGCGTACAATTAGTGGAACCTTTGACATGTCCGGAACTAAGCTTTTGCATGTCTTGTGTATTCTAAAGCTTAGTCTTTTGTTATTGGGCCATTACTTGAAACATTGTCTTGGTCTGCCAGTCGTAGAATCATTTATGAGTAGCATAGGTGTTGCCTTCAATTGTATTCCTATGCATAGTCCAATACTTCTTTTTCCTTGATCTAATACTCCTTTTTCCTTAAGACAAGCAAAATGGATTCACATCCTCGATTATCTCTATGGTCCTACATCATCTTTCATAGACTAATTAAGTTATAACCGGCTGGCATTGTTTAGGAGAAATGTACCTTTCCATGTGCAAAGTGGTTAGACTTGGCATTACTGTTCAATATTTTGTACTCAACAGGAATCTTGCTATAGATACACACTAGTAGTCTAAAATCAATACTAGTAGAAACATGTGTTCTGTCAACTACTCGCCCATTTTGTTGCATGTCTCGAGCCACTCAATTTGTGATTAAATAGGTGTTCAGCATATAATTTTGCCAACTGATTGACCATTTAAGACTGGAAACAGCACCATATTTGTGACATCTAACTTTTCTTTATGACATCCAACTTGTTCTATTTCTTGCAGAAAGTGCTAGTACATTGGATAAGAACATTGGCACATGTGACTGGGAGCCCAAAAGACTAGTAAGTATGTTGTAAACCACTTCAACATAACACCAAACATTTTGGTTTCTATACTACTGTCATGTACGTGCTGGAAAAATGTTTGAATTTTGCTGCTTTCCATGGGATGAAACTATTTCATATCTTGAACTACATTCTTTGTGTGCTTATACCAAAATACAAGATCCTATGATGTTAAAAATTCATACAAGTTGTGGATGTCACTTCCTTAGATCACTTCCTATTTTGTCCTATGTGCAGTTTCCTAGACGGTGTTCTATGGAATCTTCACATACAGGAAACTAAAATTTATATCATAGGTAAGCATACGATGTAATTGTGGTGAACTAGATGTGCTTAATTTATGTGTCAATGCATGAAACTGCTGACATTTTTTATTTTCCCATTAAATTGGATATTCAGTTGATGCCTTGAAAGGAAATTTGATTAGAAATTCACTTGATGTTGTAGACGTATGTCTTATAAAACAGGAATGGTGCACTCAATAGACTCTTTCGGGTGTTGTAAATCAATGTAATGCAGATAATGTTTTATTATACATTTGTTTTTAAAATTTTCTCTTACTGTCCAGGTTGGAAATGTTCCTAAAGACGGGTTAAGATACCTTGCCGTAACCATATGTTCTGAGCTCACCTAGAAGACCTTACAAGCTTTGCTCTTTGCTCTTGTTCCATTTTGTACAACTTGGACGCCTTGAAACTGCAGATACTAAATTATGATGTAGTTCTTCACACGTAATCAGTAAATTGCATATATTTTTAACCTTGTAAATGTTTGATGAATAGAATTTATAATATGAATGTGAAGTACTTGTGCAGATTCCTTTTGGTTTATTTCAATGGATGCCTCGTCAGTGTGTATCTAAATGTAAAATAAATGACGAAATACAATACTAAAGTGTAATAATGATATAGATTGGGAAATACGATACCACTGGCATATTATCTGCCGGGAAAACTATTAACTACAGGGTGAACAAGCTTGCCGGGAGAATAGAAACTGCCGGGAGAAACTGGAACACGAGGGCATACAAACTGCCGGGAGATCTTTATCTGCCACGAATTATAATCCTTGGCAGCCGTTCTTGTGGCAGTTCTATCTGCCAGGAGAAAACCATTCCCGACAGTTTGCCTGCTATTCTAAGTCACTTCTCCCGGTAGTTTTTCTATCCTTGCATCAGTGTTGTGGTGTAGTGAGAGCTAACTAGAGAGGTAGATGGACTCGTATATGTGTTGAGAAGGAGAGACCTAGCCATGTGTTGAGGGAGATCGATCAACATCCATACATAAGTGAAGGACGAGAAATAGGTTGGGACACACACCGATAGAGAGAGAGAGAGAGAGAGAGAGAGAGTGAGAGGTAGAGTGCTAGAGGGGTGGTGGAGTTGCTTCTCGGAGATGGTGGGAGAGGCCTACTAGACAAACTGAGGGTACAACTGCAATATCAAGAAGAGTGGGGATATGTTTCTGTGTGTGCGTGTGCCTGATAGATGTGTTGGGAGGGATTCATGGATGATGATGGGGGGCCATGTGTTTGATAAGCAGACCTAACTAGATCGGTAGATCAATTGTTGTGTGTCGGAGGAAGGGAGAGACATAACTAGTGAGGTCGATCGATCAGCACGTGCGGAAAACGAGTTATAAACGACCTAGCTAGCTATATGTATAGTAGGAGATCGGTCGGTGTACATCCATTTGTTAGAGGCAAATAAGGCCCAGAGAGATGAATAGAGAGAGAGAGATTGAGCTAGGAGATGGTGCGAGTGACCTACTAGCTAGATAGGGGGAGGAGTGTGCGATTGTGAGATTGATGAAAAGAGGGGTGAGAGTTTACACGTGTGTGTGACTAAGGGAGTCCTGGATTAGGGGGTCCTCGGACAGCCGGACTATATACTTTGGCCGGACTGTTGGACTATGAAGATACAAGATTGAAGACTTCGTCCCATGTCCGGGTGGGACACTCCTTTGCGTGGAAGGAAAGCTTGGCAATTCGGATATGTAGATCTCCTTCTCTGTAACCAACTCTGTGTAACCCTAGCCCCCTCCGGTGTCTATATAAACCGGAGGGTTTAGTTCGTAGGACAATAGAACAATCGTAATCATAGGCTAGCTTCTAGGGTTTAGCCTCTACGATCTCGTGGTAGATCAACTCTTGTAATACTCATATCATCAAGATCAATCAAGCAGGAAGTAGGGTATTACCTCCATCGAGACGGCCCAAACCTGGGTAAACATTGTGTCCCCCGCCTTCTGCTACCATCAGCCTTAGACGCACAGTTCGGGACCGCCTACCCAAGATCCGCCAGTTTTGACACCGACATTGGTGCTTTCATTGAGAGTTCCACTGTGTCATCACGATTAGGCTTGATGGCCCTTTCAATCATCTTCAACGACGCGGTCCAGGGTGAGGTTTTCCTCCCCGGACAGATCTTCGTATTTGGCGGCTTCGTACTGCGGGCCAACTCGCTTGGCCATCTGGAGCAGATCGATATCTATGCCCCTGGCCATCAGTTCAGGTTTGGAAGCTTGAACTATACTGCCGACATCCGCGGAGACTTGATCTCCGACGGATTCAAGCCCATGTCAGGTGCGCCGAGCAGTCACGACGAGCATGACTTAGATCTGCCATCAGACAATGTTCAGGAGATCATGCCTGCGGCGGCCCCGACCGTCAAACCGGAGCAGACCGTGCCATCCAAGGATGGGTGGATGGACCCCGCCATAGAGGCCGCACACTCATCAGCACTAGAGCCGTACACAGACTTCACATCTAAAGAAATTTGTGTCATCGGACCCTCGGACTCGTCTCCGGCCACAGGCTCCGAACCGCGTACGTCCGTGCCTATCAAATATGATTGGGCACCGATCATGGAGTTTAGCTCCGCGGATATCTTTCAGCACTCGCCTTTGGGCGACGTGCTAAATTCATTGAGGTCTCTCTCTTTGTCAGGAGACTCCTGGTCGAACTATGTCCGGCTGGAGTGGGAAGCGGACGACGAAGAAATTCGTTCCCCACCCACCACCCACTTAATAGCCACTATCGATGACTTAAGCGACGTGCTTGACTTCAACTCCGAAGACATCGATGGTATGGGCGATGATGCAGAAGAAGAACAGGAACCACCGCCCACAGGGCGCTAGACAGCCCCCTCATCATATGATATATATATATATATATGGTGGACACGCCCAAAGAAAGCGATGGCAATGAGGCAATGGAGGATATTACCCATGAGAAGCAATCTAAGCACCGGCGTCATAAGCGTCGCTCTAAGCCCCGTCAGAGCATAAATAGCGATACCGGCACAAATAACAATCCAGATGGTGCCGAAGACGAAAACAATCCCGCCCAGCCAGGCTTCGAGCAGGTCGAACGGGAGGATGGGCAAGCTAGCCCTAAGGAACAGGCAATGTATGGAGAATCAGAGGATGACAATTACATGCCCCTCTCCGAAGGCGAAGCGAGCCTCGACGATGAAGAATTCATCGTGCCTGAGGATCCCGTCGAGCAGGAATGCTTCAAGTGCCGGCTTATAGCCACTGCAAAAAGCCTGAAGAAAAAACAGCAGCAACTTCAAGCTGATCAAGATCTGCTAACTGATAGATGGACTGAGGTCCTGGCAGCCGAGGAATACGGACTCGAGCGCCCTACCAAAAGTTACACAAAGCGCGGGTTGTTACCTCAACTAGAGGAAGAGGCATCAAAGCCTACAATACCAATGCATGATGCGGCTGACCGGCCACCTCGGCGCCGAGACAAAGCGGCGCTTCAGCCCGAAGTCCAGCCCGCACCCCGACGCCAAACAAGCAAAAACACGAAGGCCCGGGGCTTCACGCATGACCTGCAAGACAAATTGAAAAAAGCTGGACATCCAAGATCGATCTACGGATCACGGGGGCATTGCCCCAATGTGTGACGATGATCGTCACACCGGATATACTAAAAACAAATCCAGTCGGGCCAAATACAATAGACCAAACCCATTCGAATTGCGTCGTGATGTAGCCCGGCATAAAGGCGCCGCACACCCCCTATGCTTCACTGATGAAGTAATGGATCATGAATTCCCAGAAGGGTTTAAACCCGTAAACATTGAATCATATGATGGTACTACAGACCCCGCGGTATGGATAGGAGATTTCTTCCTCCACATTCACATGGCCCGCGGAGATGATCTACACGCCATCAAGTACCTCCCACTAAAACTCAAGGACCAGCTCGGCATTGGCTGAATAGCTTGCCGGCAAACTCCATCGGGAGTTGGGAGAACCTGGCAGACGCTTTCCTGGACAACTTCCAGGGCACTTATATGCGCCCATCGGATGCTGATGATCTAAGTTACATAACCCAACAGCCCGGAGAGTCAGCCAGGAAATTTTGGACCCGGTTCCTAACCAAAAATAACCAAATTGTCGACTGTCCGGATGCCGAAGCCCTAGCGACCTTTAAGCATAACATCCATGACGAGTGGCTCGCCCGACATCTTGGCCAAGAAAAGCCAAATTCCATGGCAGCCCTCACAACACTCATGACCCACTTTTGTGCGGGCGAGGATAGCTGGTTGGCTCGTAGCAACAACACAGCAAGCAATCTTGGCACATCAAAAACCAGAGATAGCAATGACAAACCATGACGCAACAAACACAAGCGTCGCAAAAATGGTGATAGCGCCAAAGACACGGTAGTCAATGCCGGATTTAATGGCTCTAAGTCCGGTCAGCGGAAAAAGGCATTCAAAAATAACAATTCAGGCCCGTCCAGTTTGGACCGCATACTCGACCGTCCATGCCAAATTCACGGCACCCCAGGAACACCAGCCAATCATACCAACAGAGAATGTTGGGTCTTCAGACAAGCCGGCAGGCCAGGTGCCAAAAACAAGGGGAGGAGGTCTCAAAGCGACGATGACAACGAGGAGCCCCAATCACCGAACACAGGAGGGCAAAAGAGATTTCCCCCGCGAATCAAAATGGTGAACATGATAAACGCCACCCACATTCCCAGGCTGGAACGGACATGCACTATTAGGGATGTAGACTTAACGGAGCCAGTCGCCCACAATATAGCCTGTGGCCGATCACCTTCGATCGTACGGATAGTCTGGCCAATACCAATCAGAGCAATCCAGCCGCACTCGTCCTTGACCCAATAATTGATGGATTCCACCTCACACAAGTCCTTATGGACGGAGGCAGCAGTCTAAACCTGCTGTATCAGGACACAATGCGCAAGATGGGTATCGATCATTCAATGATAAAGCCCACTAAAACCACCTTTAAAGGTGTTATACCAGGTGTGGAGGCCAGTTGCACATGCTCCATCACTCTGGAGGTAGTCTTTGGATCACCAAACAATTACCGAACCGAAGAGTTAGTCTTCGACATCGTCCCTTTTCGCAGTGACTATCTCAACCGCTTTCAAGGCGGGTTCCTCCTCGACATTGGTGATCGGGGGCGACATGCAGAGTGCGGAGGTGCTGTAATAAACAGAAACGCCGATGCCCCATGGCCGGAGGGTTCTTTCCCAGAAGTATCTGACATATGGCAACAGATGTGGTTTTATGCCACGGCCCCAAGGGGCACAAACTGGGTAGCCGCCCCTGAGTTCTGCTCAGGCCCTCTGTCGCAGTTGGCGTCCTGGACAGACGTAGGATGTAATTGGGGGCCCGCAGGTGATGTACCAATACTGCAGAACCACATCCGGGAGCTTCTCGAGAGGGATATCAACCTTGTTAGCGTAATGCAAGTGATGTTAATCCGGCGGATGTTGCCGTGCCAATGCCGGCCTCTTCGGATGTGGGAGTTCAATCTGGAGGGTCCGCGGACTGTGAAGCACTTCTTCGGCTTAAAGCTCGAAGAGATGTGCAAATTATTCTTCGGACGAAAAGTAACGTGTCCGGATACCACCGAGGATGCGGGCCTAAGCTGCAATATCCTAGATACTCAAGTAAGTAGCCTTGATACCGGACACCCTGTTTTGTGTTTGTCATACTTGTTTATTCTGAACATCATCCGCGTCCAGGAATGGCTCAGCAAGGCGGAGAGAATCAGGTGTCCGACACCACTTCCCGAAGGCCCGTCCGCCCCTACCGTGGCCAAGATGCTCGACTGGGTACTCAGCAGATTGCCCTCGGGGAAAGACAAGGGGAAGGATGAGAAATCTGAACCCCACACACTACGCATCCGAACTGGGGATAGTCAGGGAGGAGAGGTCGAGGCTGCCTCCCCACGCGGGAAGAGGTCCGCCTCCGAAGATTTTGTGGCAGAGATGCCCAAATTGGGGAAAAAGGGATCCCCAGGGGTCCTTGCCCCGACAGGCACCCTCACTGCATCATGCCCTCCAACGGGCCAACCCTCCAACGAGTCGTAAGTCAATCATTAACTTAAAGGTACTATATTTCTCCTGGACAATGACCAGGACTCAACTTTTTGCAGTCCTGCTGGCAGCTCTTCTCAACAGGGATCGTCTTCGTCCGACCTTCCTTCGGAGATGATGGAGAGCGAGACCCCACCCGCCTCTCCGATTCTTGATGCGGGCGACACCGAGGTGTCATCACGGAGGAGCCCAGATCCGCCAAGGCCGGAAGCCAATGCGTCAGCCGCCCTGAGTCCGGACATACTGACGGGATTACTGGAGCGAGCTGCGCTCTCGAAGGAGCACCGCTCATTAATGAGCGCGGTGCTCAAGAAGATTTCATCCGCTACAAGCGGTTTGAATGAAGCATTCACAAGCCTGCTCAGAGGCTTTGAGGTATGTAATGGAGAACTCACTATTTCTTTGGTTGTAAGGCACGCGCTAGGTGTGCTCCATATAGATAGTAGCCCCTGAGACTCTGGTTGCCCGCCCTAGGCGGCAAACGGGGGATCATAAACCAATGATAGTGATGTAAATGTGTGCAGGTACCTGTGGATCCGACCGCCGGCCTGTCCGTTGAAGTTGCCGAACTATCGAGGCAAATTGGGTCGATTGATGCCGATATTACTCTGATGAATGAGCGGCTGGATACCTCACAAGGTATGTGCCCTGTCTCCCATTGCATAGAAAAAATTAAGGTGGCATGTATTAATATAATTTGTTCGGACTACAGATGGTGCTGCTGCCGTGGAGGCCCTAAGGGCTGATCTTGCTCTAGCCAAGGAACAAGCTCGGGTGAGCAATGCGGCTTCCCTAAAGGCGGCCGAGGAATTGAGGGCCGAACAGGCTGCTCATCGCCGAAGCGAGGAAAAGATAGCCGAAATGGCTATCGAGTTAAAACATGCCGCTGACCCGTATGAGCTCCTGAAGAAGGAGCATGAAGATAAATCGGCTGACCTAAGAAAGGCGCTGAATGCCACCAAGGAAATACGGACCGAGCTCAAGGGTGCGCGGGAGGAGCTTCAATAGGCCGGAAAAATCGTGGCTGGAGGCTCCTATTTGCTGCGGACGAAGTTCTTCGATCCGAAGTACGCTCCCCTTGATGGACGCTGGAGCTCACCGGACGCATATGTGGACCTGGCGAAGAGTACGGCTGATGCCATGAAGTTCTTCAAAGATCAGGGTGAAAAGGAGGTGGAGAAGCTTTTTTGGTTGCAGTTCCTGAAGGAAATATGCCCTAGAGGCAATAATAAAGTTATTATTTATTTCCTTATAATCATGATAAATGTTTATTATTCATGCCTAGAATTGTATTTACCGGAAACATAATACATGTGTGTGAATACATAGACAAACAAAGTGTCACTAGTATGCCTCTACTTGACTAGCTCGTTAATCAAAGATGGTTATGTTTCCTAACCATGAACAATGAGTTGTTATTTGATTAACGAGGTCACATCATTAGCAGAATGATCTGATTGACATGACCCATTCCATTAGCTTAGCACCCGATCGTTTAGTATGTTGCTATTGCTTTCTTCATGACTTATACATGTTCCTATGACTATGAGATTATGCAACTCCCGTTTACCGGAGGAACACTTTGGGTACTACCAAACGTCACAACGTAAATGGGTGATTATAAAGGAGTACTACAGGTGTCTCCAATGGTCGATGTTGGGTTGGCGTATTTCGAGATTAGGATTTGTCACTCCGATTGTCGGAGAGGTATCTCTGGGCCCTCTCGGTAATACACATCACATAAGCCTTGCAAGCATTACAACTAATATGTTAGTTGTGAGATGATGTATTATGGAACGAGTAAAGAGACTTGCCGGTAATGAGATTGAACTAGGTATTGGATACCGACGATCGAATCTCGGGCAAGTAACATACCGATGACAAAGGGAACAACGTATGTTGTTATGCGGTCTGACCGATAAAGATCTTCGTAGAATATGTAGGAGCCAATATGGGCATCCAGGTCCCGCTATTGGTTATTGACCAGAGACGTGTCTCGGTCATGTCTACATTGTTCTCGAACCCGTAGGGTCCGCACGCTTAAGGTTACGATGACAGTTATATTATGAGTTTATGCATTTTGATGTACCGAAGGTTGTTCGGAGTCCCGGATGTGATCACGGACATGACGAGGAGTCTCGAAATGGTCGAGATGTAAAGATTGATATATTGGAAGCCTATATTTGGATATCGGAAGTGTTCCGGGTGAAATCGGGATTTTACCGGAATACCGGGAGGGTTACCGGAACCCCCCGGAAGCTATTTGGGCCATAGTGGGCCTTAGTGGAAAAGAGAAGGGGCTGCCCTAGATGGGCTGCGCGCCCCCCCTTCCCCTAGTCCTATTAGGACTAGGAGAGGTGGCCGGCCCCTCCTCCTCTTTTCCCCTCCGAGGAATCCTAGTTGGACTAGGATTGGAGGGGGAATCCTACTCCCAGAGGGAGTAGGACTCTCCTGCGCCTCCCCCCTTGGCCGGCCAGCCTCCCCTCCTCTCCTCCTTTATATACGGAGGCAGGGGCACCTCTAAACACACAAGTTGACACAAGTTGATCCACGTGATCTATTCCTTAGCCGTGTGCGGTGCCCCCTGCCACCATATTCCTCGATAATACTGTAGCGGAGTTTAGGCGAAGCCCTGCTGCTGTAGTTCATCAAGATCGTCACCACGCCGTCCTGCTGACGAAACTCTTCCCCGACACTTTGCTGGATCGGAGTCCGGGGATCGTCATCGAGCTGAACGTGTGCTCGAACTCGGAGGTGCCGTAGTTTCGGTACTTGATCGGTTGGATCGTGAAGACGTACGACTACTTCCTCTACGTCGTGTCATCGCTTCCGCAGTCGGTCTGCGTTGGGTATGTAGACAATACTCTCCCCTCGTTGCTATGCATCACATGATCCTGTGTGTGCGTAGGAATTTTTTTGAAATTACTACGAAACCCTACAGTGGCATCCGAGCCTAGGTTATTTATGTTGATGTTATATGCACGAGTAGAACACAAGTGAGTTGTGGACGATACAAGTCATACTGCCTACCAGCATGTCATACTTTGGTTCGGCGGTATTGTTGGATGAGACGACCCGGACCAACCTTACGCGTACGCTTACGCGAGACCGGTTCCCTCGACGTGCTTTGCACAGAGATGGCTTGCGGGCGACTGTCTCTCCAACTTTAGTTGAACCAAGTATGGCTACGCCCGGTCCTTGCGAAGGTTAAAACGGAGTCTATTTGACAAACTATCGTTGTGGTTTTGATGCGTAGGTGAGATTGGTTCTTACTTAAGCCCGTAGCAGCCACGTAAAACATGCAACAACAAAGTAGAGGACGTCTAACTTGTTTTTGCAGGGCATGTTGTGATGTGATATGGTCAAGGCATGATGCTGAATTTTATTGTATGAGATGATCATGTTTTGTAACCGAGTTATCGGCAACTGGCAGGAGCCATATGGTTGTTGCTTTATTGTATGCAATGCAATCGCGATGTAATGCTTTACTTTATTACTAAACGGTAGTGATAGTCGTGGAAGCATAAGATTGGCGAGACGACAACGATGCTACGATGGAGATCAAGGTGTCGCGCCGGTGTCGATGGTGATCATGACGGTGCTTCGGAGATGGAGATCACAAGCACAAGATGATGATGACCATATCATATCACTTATATTGATTGCATGTGATGTTTATCTTTTTATGCATCTTATCTTGCTTTGATTGACGGTAGCATTATAAGATGATCTCTCACTAAATTATCAAGAAGTGTTCTCCCTGAGTATGCACCGTTGCCAAAGTTCGTCGTGCCCAGACACCACGTGATGATCGGGTGTGATAAGCTCTATGTCCATCTACAATGGGTGCAAGCCAGTTTTGCACACGCAGAATACTCAGGTTAAACTTGACGAGCCTAGCATATGCAGATATGGCCTCGGAACACGGAGACCGAAAGGTCGAGCGTGAATCATATAGTAGATATGATCAACATAACGATGTTCACCATTGAAAACTACTCCATCTCACGTGATGATCGGTCATGGTTTAGTTGATTTGGATCACGTAATCACTTAGAGGATTAGAGGGATGTCTATCTAAGTGGGAGTTCTTAAATAATATGATTAATTGAACTTAAATTTATCATGAACTTAGTACCTGATAGTATCTTGCTTGTTTATGTTGATTGTAGATAGATGGCTCGTGCTGTTGTTCCGTTGAATTTTAATGCGTTCCTTGAGAAAGCAAAGTTGAAAGATGATGGTAGCAATTACACGGACTGGGTCCGTAACTTGAGGATTATCCTCATTGCTGCACAGAAAAATTACGTCCTGGAAGCACCGCTGGGTGCCAGGCCTGCTGCTGGAGCAACACCAGATGTTATGAACGTCTGGCAGAGCAAAGCTAATGACTACTCGATAGTTCAGTGTGCCATGCTTTACGGCTTAGAATCGGGACTTCAACGACGTTTTGAACGTCATGGAGCATATGAGATGTTCCAGGAGTTGAAGTTAATATTTCAAGCAAATGCCCGAATTGAGAGATATGAAGTCTCCAATAAGTTCTATAGCTGCAAGATGGAGGAGAACAGTTCTGTCAGTGAGCATATACTCAAAATGTCTGGGTATAATAATCACTTGATTCAATTGGGAGTTAATCTTCCGGATGATTGCGTTATTGACAGAATTCTCCAATCACTGCCACCAAGTTACAAGAGCTTCGTGATGAACTATAATATGCAAGGGATGAACAAGACTATTCCCGAGCTCTTCGCAATGCTGAAAGCTGCGGAGGTAGAAATCAAGAAGGAGCATCAAGTGTTGATGGTTAACAAGACCACTAGTTTCAAGAAAAAGGGCAAAGGGAAGAAAAAGGGGAACTTCAAGAAGAACGGCAAGCAAGTTGCTGCTCAAGAGAAGAAACCCAAGTCTGGACCTAAGCCTGAAACTGAGTGCTTCTACTGCAAGCAGACTGGTCACTGGAAGCGGAACTGCCCCAAGTATTTGGCAGATAAGAAGGATGGCAAGGTGAACAAAGGTATATGTGATATACATGTTATTGATGTGTACCTTACTAGAGCTCGCAGTAGCACCTGGGTATTTGATACTGGTTCTGTTGCTAATATTTGCAACTCGAAACAGGGACTACGGAATAAGCGGGCACTGGCAAAGGACGAGGTGACGATGCGCGTGGGAAACGGTTCCAAAGTCGATGTGATCGCAGTCGGCACGCTACCTCTACATCTACCTTTGGGATTAATTTAGACCTAAGTAATTGTTATTTGGTGCCAGCGTTGAGCATGAACATTATATCTAGATCTTGTTTAATGCGAGACGGTTATTCATTTAAATCAGAGAATAATGGTTGTTCTATTTATATGAGTAATATCTTTTATGGTCATGCACCCTTGAAGAGTGGTCTATTCTTATTGAATCTTGATAGTAGTAATACACATATTCATAATGTTGAAGCCAAAAGATGCAGAGTTGATAACGAAAGTGCAACTTATTTGTGGCACTGTCGTTTAGGTCATATCGGTATAAAGCGCATGAAGAAACTCCATGCTGATGGACTTTTGGAACCACTTGATTATGAATCACTTGGTACTTGCGAACCGTGCCTCATGGGCAAGATGACTAAAACACCGTTCTCCGGTACTATGAAGAGAGCAACAGATTTGTTGGAAATCATACATACCGATGTATGTGGCCCGATGAATATTGAGGCTCGTGGCGGATATCATTATTTTCTCACCTTCACAGATGATTTAAGCAGATATGGGTATATCTACTTAATGAAACATAAGTCTGAAACATTTGAAAAGTTCAAAGAATTTCAGAGTGAAGTTGAAAATCATCGTAACAAGAAAATAAAGTTTCTACGATCTGATCGTGGAGGAGAATATTTGAGTTACGAGTTTGGTGTACATTTGAAAAACTGTGGAATAGTTTCGCAACTCACGCCACCCGGAACACCACAGCGTAATGGTGTGTCCGAACGTCGTAATCATACTTTACTAGATATGGTGCGATCTATGATGTCTCTTACTGATTTACCGCTATCATTTTGGGGATATGCTTTAGAGACGGCCGCATTCACGTTAAATAGGGCACCATCAAAATCCGTTGAGACGACGCCTTATGAACTGTGGTTTGGCAAGAAACCAAAGTTGTCGTTTCTTAAAGTTTGGGGCTGCGATGCTTATGTGAAAAAGCTTCAACCTGATAAGCTCGAACCCAAATCGGAGAAATGTGTCTTCATAGGATACCCAAAGGAAACTGTTGGGTACACCTTCTATCACAGATCCGAAGGCAAGACATTCGTTGCTAAGAATGGATCATTTCTAGAGAAGGAGTTTCTCTCGAAAGAAGTGAGTGGGAGGAAAGTAGAACTTGACGAGGTAACTGTACCTGCTCCCTTACTGGAAAGTAGTTCATCACAGAAAACTGTTTCAGTGACACCTACACCAGTTAGTGAGGAAGCCAATGATAATGATCATGAAACTTTAGATCAAGATACTACTGAACCTCGTAGACCAACCAGAGTAAGAACCGCACCAGAGTGGTACGGTAATCCTGTTCTGGAGGTCATGCTACTAGATCATGATGAACCTACGAACTATGAAGAAGCGATGGTGAGCCCAGATTCCACAAAGTGGCTTGAAGCCATGAAATCTGAGATGGGATCCATGTATGAGAACAAAGTGTGGACTTTGGTTGACTTGCCCGATGATCGGCAAGCAATTGAGAATAAATGGATCTTCAAGAAGAAGACTGACGCTGATGGTAATGTTACTGTCTACAAAGCTCGACTTGTCGCAAAAGGTTTTCGGCAAGTTCAAGGGATTGACTACGATGAGACCTTCTCACCCGTAGCGATGCTTAAGTCTGTCCGAATCATGTTAGCAATTGCCGCATTTTATGATTATGAAATTTGGCAGATGGATGTCAAAACTGCATTCCTGAATGGATTTCTGGAAGAAGAGTTGTATATGATGCAACCAGAAGGTTTTGTCGATCCAAAGGAAGCTAACAAAGTGTGCAAGCTCCAGCGATCCATTTATGGACTGGTGCAAGCCTCTCGGAGTTGGAATAAACGTTTTGATAGTGTGATCAAAGCATTTGGTTTTATGCAGACTTTCGGAGAAGCCTGTATTTACAAGAAAGTGAGTGGGAGCTCTGTAGCATTTCTGATATTATATGTGGATGACATATTACTGATTGGAAATGATATAGAATTTCTGGATAGCATAAAGGGATACTTGAATAAAAGTTTTTCAATGAAAGACCTCGGTGAAGCTGCTTACATATTAGGCATTAAGATCTATAGAGATAGATCAAGACGCTTAATTGGACTTTCACAAAGCACATACCTTGACAAGATTTTGAAGAAATTCAAAATGGATCAAGCAAAGAAAGGATTCTTGCCTGTATTACAAGGTGTGAAATTGAGTAAGACTCAATGCCCAACCACTGCAGAAGATAGAGAGAATATGAAAGATGTTCCCTATGCATCAGCCATAGGCTCTATCATGTATGCAATGCTGTGTACCAGACCTGATGTGTGCCTTGCTATAAGTTTAGCAGGGAGGTACCAAAGTAATCCAGGAGTGGATCACTGGACAGCGGTCAAGAACATCCTGAAATACCTGAAAAGGACTAAGGATATGTTTCTCGTATATGGAGGTGACAAAGAGCTCACCGTAAAAGGTTACATTGATGCAAGCTTTGACACTGATCCGGACGATTCTAAATCGCAAACCGGATACGTGTTTACATTAAACGGTGGAGCTGTCAGTTGGTGCAGTTCTAAACAAAGCGTTGTAGCGGGATCTACATGTGAAGCGGAATACATAGCTGCTTCGGAAGCAGCAAATGAAGGAGTCTGGATGAAGGAGTTCATATCCGATCTAGGTGTCATACCTAGTGCATCGGGTCCAATGAAAATCTTTTGCGACAATACTGGTGCAATTGCCTTGGCAAAGGAATCCAGATTTCACAAAAGGACCAAACACATCAAGAGACGCTTCAACTCCATCCGGGATCTAGTCCAGGTGGGAGACATAGAGATTTGCAAGATACATACGGATCTGAATGTTGCAGACCCATTGACTAAGCCTCTTCCACGAGCAAAACATGATCAGCACCAAGGCTCCATGGGTGTTAGAATCATTACAGTGTAATCTAGATTATTGACTCTAGTGCAAGTGGGAGACTGAAGGAAATATGCCCTAGAGGCAATAATAAAGTTATTATTTATTTCCTTATAATCATGATAAATGTTTATTATTCATGCCTAGAATTGTATTTACCGGAAACATAATACATGTGTGTGAATACATAGACAAACAAAGTGTCACTAGTATGCCTCTACTTGACTAGCTCGTTAATCAAAGATGGTTATGTTTCCTAACCATGAACAATGAGTTGTTATTTGATTAACGAGGTCACATCATTAGCAGAATGATCTGATTGACATGACCCATTCCATTAGCTTAGCACCCGATCGTTTAGTATGTTGCTATTGCTTTCTTCATGACTTATACATGTTCCTATGACTATGAGATTATGCAACTCCCGTTTACCGGAGGAACACTTTGGGTACTACCAAACGTCACAACGTAAATGGGTGATTATAAAGGAGTACTACAGGTGTCTCCAATGGTCGATGTTGGGTTGGCGTATTTCGAGATTAGGATTTGTCACTCCGATTGTCGGAGAGGTATCTCTGGGCCCTCTCGGTAATACACATCACATAAGCCTTGCAAGCATTACAACTAATATGTTAGTTGTGAGATGATGTATTACGGAACGAGTAAAGAGACTTGCCGGTAACGAGATTGAACTAGGTATTGGATACCGATGATCGAATCTCGGGCAAGTAACATACCGATGACAAAGGGAACAACGTATGTTGTTATGCGGTCTGACCGATAAAGATCTTCGTAGAATATGTAGGAGCCAATATGGGCATCCAGGTCCCGCTATTGGTTATTGACCAGAGATGTGTCTCGGTCATGTCTACATTGTTCTCGAACCCGTAGGGTCCGCACGCTTAAGGTTACGATGACAGTTATATTATGAGTTTATGCATTTTGATGTACCGAAGGTTGTTCGGAGTCCCGGATGTGATCACGGACATGACGAGGAGTCTCGAAATGGTCGAGACGTAAAGATTGATATATTGGAAGCCTATATTTGGATATCGGAAGTGTTCCGGGTGAAATCGGGATTTTACCGGAATACCGGGAGGGTTACCGGAACCCCCCGGGAGCTATTTGGGCCATAGTGGGCCTTAGTGGAAAAGAGGAGGGGCTGCCCTAGATGGGCTGCACGCCCCCCCTTCCCCTAGTCCTATTAGGACTAGGAGAGGTGGCCGGCCCCCTCCTCCTCTTTTCCCCTCCGAGGAATCCTAGTTGGACTAGGATTGGAGGGGGAATCCTACTCCCAGAGGGAGTAGGACTCTCCTGCGCCTCCCCCCCTTGGCCGGACAGCCTCCCCTCCTCTCCTCCTTTATATACGGAGGCAGGGGCACCTCTAAACACACAAGTTGACACAAGTTGATCCACGTGATCTATTCCTTAGCCGTGTGCGGTGCCCCCTGCCACCATATTCCTCGATAATACTGTAGCGGAGTTTAGGCGAAGCCCTGCTGCCGTAGTTCATCAAGATCGTCACCACGCCGTCGTGCTGACGAAACTCTTCCCCGACACTTTGCTGGATCGGAGTCCGGGGATCGTCATCGAGCTGAACGTGTGCTCGAACTCGGAGGTGTCGTAGTTTCGGTACTTGATCAGTTGGATCGTGAAGACGTACGACTACTTCCTCTACGTCGTGTCATCGCTTCCGCAGTCGGTCTGCGTTGGGTACGTAGACAATACTCTCCCCTCGTTGCTATGCATCACATGATCCTGTGTGTGCGTAGGAATTTTTTTGAAATTACTACGAAACCCTACAGTTCCATGCTCCCACTCGCCTGCTGCCGTTAAGCGATAAGATGGCTGCTGTGGCGGAGCTTCACAGGCTGTCCGGGCTTGCGATGCGGTCTATAATAGATCATCTTTGGCCGAAGGAGCCTAAGCCAGACAGCTACTTTGGTTTAGTGCAACAGTTCCTTGGGGCCGTGCCCCGGATCGATGCCATGAGGAGGTCAGCATGCATAGAGGGTGCGCGGATGGCCCTTGCACGCGTTAAAGCGTATTGGACGGATATGGATGCCATTATGATAGCGTCTTAGGATCCGGTAGGGGGTCAATATCCGGCTGGGCACTACTTGGCGCAGGTCACGGAGGGTGCCCGCCTGATAGAGGCGCAGTGCCCAAAGGATCTCCTCTTCGAGTGATGATTCAAATTATTTGTAAAACATTTTGATTTGAAGGTTGTATTTATAATTTGTGTCTGAAAATATGATTGTGTCCCCTATGCTGTCGTTTATATATATATATATATATATGTGTGTGTGTGTGTGTGTGTGTGTGTGTGTGTGTGTGTAATCCGAAAGATAGCAGTCGTTGGCTTCGGCCCCCACGCATACAATGCGGGGGTGTTCACAAAAAAATGTGCCTGATCACTCTTTATCCAACGTCTTGGTCCGGCAGGGAGGTGATCGCACGTCGAACTAGGCAACCGGACTATATAGCTATAACACTTTCGCTTAGCCATGGGATTCTAATATTGGGGCTACTATGTAGCCCCTGGTATCATCCCGTGCATCCGAATACGGGCGCGTATGTACCTGGCCGGGAAATGGCCCTTCGTTAAGACGGAGGAATCCTAGAGATTCCAGTGAGTCGTCGAGTGGTTGATCAGTCTCTCGCTGTATCATGACGGTCAGTTTTCGGCTTTCTCTACTAAGGTGTTCATCCGGAATAACCAGGGCACAATCGCAGTAGTTCTGCTTTGGTCACCTTAGCCGATTATAACAGAACGTAAGGCGGCAAACCCAGGAGCCAGGCAATCCCAACATTTGACCAAAGACATGATTCGGAGCTGATGCATATAAGGCCAAACTCGTGACACCGAACACTCCCGAAGGTATTCGAATTTCTAACAGATGATGGGCTCAAGAATGCCCATTCATTATAAACCCTATATGTCTAGGTGCGTGCATTAATTTGTCGTGGCGTAATGCCAAAAACGGCAGTATCCTCTGTGGGTATGGAACCCGTGGGATGACGAAACAACAAGAGGCAATAGAAAAGGTTTACACAGGGGCTTAATCTAAAAAGAAACCTGTTGGATGGGGCCCTGTTGCACGTCTGCGCCTTTGTCTCCGGTGTGCCGCCTCCTGGAAGGGTGTCGCGCGAACATTGTCTGCGGAAAAAGGGGATCTCATAGAAGAGGGTAACGTAAGTGTGCGATGGATAGTAGAAAATGTAAAATGCTGGCCTGCCAATAAGGTTGAGCCGAGAGTGTGGGGCTTTATTATTAGCCCCCGGTGTCCTCTATAGGATTACATATACAATTGCCCTGGTTTAATCTGGGTTGCCGGACTCGTCTAACCGTGTCCGTGGTCTTAACGGCCTGGTATAATTTTGTTTGGAGGCCGCTTATAGTCTGGCCACTAGGGCCGTCGCGTATTCCTCTGCGCGCGAAAGGCGCTCCGTTGTTCTGCTAACGGTGATGATGCCGCATGGACCGGGCATCTTGAGTGTAAGGTAGCTGTCGGTGTCAAAACCGGCGGATCTCGGGTAGGGGGTCCCGAACTGTGCGTCTAGGCGGATGGTAACAGGAGACGAGGGACACGATGTTTTTACCCAGGTTCGGGCCCTCTTGATGGAGGTAAAACCCTACGTCCTGCTTGATTAATATTGATGATGTGGGTTACAAGAGTAGATCTACCATGAGATCAAGGAGGCTAAACCCTAGAAGCTAGCCTATGGTATGATTGTTGTTCGTCCTATGGACTAAGGCCATCCGGTTTATATAGACACCGGAGAGGGCTAGGGTTACACAGAGTCGGTTACAAAGGTAGGAGATCTACATATCCGTATCGCCAAGCTTGCCTTCCACGCCAAGGAAAGTCCCATTCGGACACGGGACGAAGTCTTCAATCTTGTATCTTCATAGTCTTGGAGTCCGGCCGATCATGATAGTTCGGCTATCCGGACACCCCCTAGTCCGGGACTCCCTCAGTAGCCCCCAAACCAGGCTTCAATAACGATGAATCCGGCGCGTATGTTGTCTTCGGTGTTTGCAAGGCGGGTTCTTCTTCATGCTCCATGTGTTTGCCGGATAGTGTCCGGTTGCTTCATAAATGCTGCGCTCCTTGGCTTCCGCGTCCAATAATGGTCTTCTTCCACGCGTTGCACGAATGCGAAAAGCCAGGGTATTTTTATGTTTTACCCCCTAGCTGCGCAAATAAGTTGCCTATAAGAGAGGCGAGGATCCAGATCCAAATCACATCATCCTCCTTCTGCAAGCACTCATCGAGGCGCATCTGACACCAAACCCATTCCAACATGGACAGTCGACGCGGCCCCTCTTCTCGCGCTCCCAGCCCTAAGCCAGGAGATTGGAGGAGATGCTCAGTCCCGCACAACGAGTTAGTGACGCTCCAAGCAGAGGGATATCTTCCCCCGGCCTTCATGGTTCCGGTTCGAGCCGGACTGGCCACCTACAAAGGGGGGAAGCAGGCGGAGAGCTCCCCCAATCCCTCCAAAGGAGAGCGGGTGTGCTTCGTCTCCTACTTAATAAGGGGACTCGGATTTCCTATACATCCATTTCTCCGGGGGCTCCTGGAGTTCTACGGACTCCAGCTTCATCACCTTACACCTGCCTCCATTTTGCACATCACGGGCTTCGTAGCTCTGTGCGAGCTGTTCTTGGGCATTGAGCCCCATTTTGCGCTGTGGAAGAGGCTGTTTTGCCTCGTACCCCGCTCTCACGAGGGGTCGATATATCAAGTAGGCGGAGCCAAAATATGGCGCGTCGCCGGGACCGGATACCTGCCCGGGACTCCGAAGAAGGCTTCGAAGATTGGCCTTCGAAGTGGTTTTATATGGAGGACGCTCCGCTGCCGGATCCAGTCCGGATCGGCCTTCCGGAGTTCAGCAACGCTCCCCTGAAGAAATGCCTAAGTTGGCGCCCATGGAGCCCTCGACGAGAAGGTGATAGTAGCGTCCATTACTTGATGGGCCAGATACGGCTGCTAGCCCATTCCGGATTAACCATGATCGGAGTCATGGCCACATGCATTATGCGTGGGGTGCAGCCGCTCCAATATAGGGGCCACCCCATGTGGGACTTCAACGGAGACGACGACGCCACCCGTCACGGCCGCAAGGGACCTGGCTCGGCCGACGATCTGATGAAGATCCTGTCCGGCTTGTACAAGGGGGAGAAGGAGGACTTCCTCCGCACGAATCCTCTGAACGGATTTTCCATGAACAACCCTCGGAGCTGGGTAAGCGGTCGCATGCATATCTGAACCGTGCCTGTCTTATTGTATGATTTTGACACAGGAACTGCGTCGGGATGTGAAGGGCATAAAAAGCCCAGCCCCACAACCCGAAGACCCAGAAAGGTCCCTTGATCCGGCCTTCGAAGAGGATCCGGACTTAGCGATGGAACTGATCGACGGGGTGTACCACCAGCTCAGCATAGATAATGCTTTAGTCGCCATTATGGTTGACTACCCCAGTTTGTGTCCGGCTTCCCCGGTGAGTACGACCGAAGTCCTGGCGCCGTTACTTCTTTAATGCTTAGTTCTGACCACCGTGCACCAATGGTGTTCGACAGGAAGCGCCTTTACGGCAGGAAGTCGAGCCCGCTGCGACCGGCCAACAAGGGTCAGTCCGGCCCAGCAGGCGGAAGAGGAGTGCGACGCGAACTGAAACGTCGCTGCAACGGTACGGAGCGCCGCTATTTTTTAAGGGAAGGATTCCCAGGAGGTATATTAATGCTCATAACTTTTCCAGAAAGAGCGCTCGCCGGACAGTGTCTGGAGAGGTTGCCAATCAAGCCTCCGCCAGCCATGCTCCAACGCATGGCCCGGAAGGGGAGGCGAATACAAGGCATGAGTCGGACGCTCCTCCGATGGAGGATGCCGACAGGCTGTCCGCCACCCGGTCTGAGGTGGAGAGCGCCATGAATCACAGGCGTCGCCGGACAGTTCTTCGTGACGCGTGTTTCTCCCCGGAGGCGTTAAATGCCTTTGATGCGGGAAACGCGCACCTCCGTGCCGCTCAAGATGGGTTAACCAGAGCCACGGAGCAGTATGTGAAAGACATACGTGTAAGTAATTTTAATAGTTATATATGCCAGTAGCCCCCGAGACTTAAAATGGTTAAAATAACTGATTTAAGGATCAATTTTTATGCAGGATCTTACGGAGAAGAATACCCATCTGTCCCAGGAGCTCCAAGAGTGCAAGGCCCAACTAGAGGCCGCACTGGCCGCCACAGGGGGATCCACAGAGACCCCCGCTGGTAAGACGTACTTTGAAAAGATAATTAATTAACAAAGTGCGGCGTGAATCTGACAATAATATTGCAGAGGGCGCCGGACTAGATCCGGACAAGCAATAGCTACTGCGTCAGCTAAAGGCTGGCGAGAGGGTGCTTATGAAGGTGCAGCAGGAGAGAAACAAGCTCCAAGATGCCCACACCCAGCTAGGAGAAGAGCTGAAAGGTGTTCGGGCCCAGCTGTCTGGCTCCTTGAAGGAGAATCAGCGACTTCGTCGCGGCATTTATAGTAAGTGCTTGAGCAAATTCCTTTGAAAAGAAGAATTCGGCGAGGAAGTCGTTTGACAGAAATATGTCTTTAGGTGTGCTCACAGGTCGCCCTGCGGAGGAAATACATGGGTCAACAGGTGACCAACTTCCCGAGCTGGTGCAATTGTTCGAACGTGTTCGGCAGGCGATGAGTGGCGTCGTTCAGGCTTTATGGCCATCCGTCTCCCTACCCGAGGGCCTTGGTGAGCTTGCTGAGAAGCTCCAGGGAGCACGGCGACGCCTCCGTTTGTGGAAGATATCGGCCTGCCGTCAGGGCGCCAGGGAGGCCTGGGCCATGGTGAAGACGCACTACCCGAAGGCTGACCCAAACCACATGGCCGAGGTCGGACCTGCGGGGCCTGATGGGAAGGAGATCCTTGTGAGCTTGATGTATGGCCAAGTAGAACTGGCCGCGAAATATTCCCAACAGGACTGTAAATTAGACAGCCTGTTAGATGGGATCGAGGAGGAGTACAATCAGTCGGTTTGACGATGTAATTTGAAATGATATGTAAGATGCCTTCTAGCCGGATTGTAGATCGTTTGTCTTTGCGGACCGTTTCGCTTCAACCTTGGGACCCAACAGTCCGGAGTGTGTCCGAATATCCCTACGGTTATAAAAGAACCGAGGCATGCATGGAGACAAGGCGTCGGGGTCATAATTGCTTTATCAGACAAGTGCCCAACTAGTTATGTTATATTACATGGTTAGTAAGAAACATCTTCCAGGGAGAATAGTTCCGTTAAGGGTTCCTTTCCCTGGGTGGCATGCCCTAAGGTGCAATGCCGGACTGCGAAAATAGCAGAAAAAGCATCTGGGGGCTTATAAATAAGTAAGTAATAAATCATCTTTCAAGTCACCGACCGACTATTCTCTTAAGAACGCTAGCTTTCGGCTTCACCCAGTCTGAGGTACACATCCGGCTGACCCGGCAGTAACAATCGCAGAGGTGCTCCCTTTACCTCCTAGCCGAACAATCGGGAACGTAGGGGTAAGCACAGGAGCCAGGCAATCCAGCTTGGCCAAAACTTAAGTCATATCGATGCATATAATGGTGAATAAAAGGTACATGCGGAAGTATGACACATGTATTGGGCGTGAAGCCCATATTAATAAGCTTCTGGTAAAGAAGCCCCCAGGTATAATGAGTGCTAGGAGCACATCAAGTGTGTGCGAACAAAGCGCAAATCAGCCTATAAAAGGTATTGAAAAAAAGTGGGAAGAAGGAGGGGGACAAGAGACAGTAAAAAATATAAAAAGGTGGACAGGGGAGTGAGACGAACTCTGAGTCCGGTGTTTAGGTGTAGAATCTTCGGTGACGGGCTGCGTTCCATGGGTTCGGCTCGAGTCGGTTGTCAGATGCTTTACGTAGACGGTATGCTCTGCCGGTCAGGACTTGGTCGATGATGAAGGAACCTTCCCACTTGGGCTTAAGTTTGTCCTTTTTCTTGTCTGGCAGGCGTAGAACGAGTTCGCCGACATTGTAAGTTTTGGCCCGTACTTCTCTGCTTTGATATCTTCGAGCCTGCTGCTGATAGAATGCGGAACGAGCCTTTGCCACGTCCCGCTCCTCCTCTAAGGCGTCCAAACTGTCCTGCCGATCCAACTCGGCTTCTCTTTCTTCGTACATGCGCACACGAGGTGAGTCATGAATTATATCGCAAGGTAGAACTGCCTCTGCGCCATACACCATGAAAAATGGTGTGTATCCAGTAGTTCGGTTTGGCGTGGTCCGCAGCCCCCAGAGTACGGAGTCGAGCTCCTCTACCCAGTGCGTGTTAGATTCCTTGAGGGACCGCACTAGTCTGGGTTTGATGCCGCTCATGATTAGACCATTTGCTCGCTCGACTTGACCGTTAGTTTGGGGGTGATAGACTGAAGCGTAATCGAGCTTGATGCCCATGTTTTTGCGCCAGAGTTTAACCTCGTCGGCAGTGAAGTTCGTGCCGTTATCAGTGATGATGCTGTGGGGGACGCCAAAACGGTGTACTACCCCGGATAGGAAGTCTATCACTGGTCCGGATTCTGCCGTTTAACCGGCTTGACCTCAATCCATTTGGTGAATTTGTCCACCATGACCAATAAGTATTTGTGCTTGTGGGTTCCCCCTTTAAGGGGTCCAACCATGTCAAGCCCCCAGACCGCGAACGGCCAGGTAATGGGTATAGTTTTGAGGGCGGTGGGTGGCATGTGGCTCTGATTAGCAAAGAGCTGGCAACCGATGCATCGTTGGACTAAGTCCTGAGCATCTGCCCGGGCTGTCGGCCAATAAAATCCTGTACGGAAGGCCTTGCCTACGAGTGCCCGGGCTGCAGCGTGGTGCCCGCCTAGTCCGGCGTGAATTTCAGCCAGGAGATTCCGCCCCTCCTCTTCGTAGATACACCTTTGAAGGACTCCGGTTGTGCTTTTCTTATAAAGTTCTCCCTCATGGACCTTGTAGGCTTTAGATCGCCGAACTATGCAGCGGGCCTCATTTTGGTCTTCAGGAAGTTCCTGCCGAATTAAGTAGGCTAGGAATGGTTCTGTCCACGGGGCAATTACTGCCATTATTTCGTGAGCTGAAGGTGTTATTTCGTTGGCTGAGCCGCCGATTGTGTCAGAATGGTCTAAGTTCGGTGATGTAGCTGGCTCCGGATTGTTATTTCCGGACTCCTCTTCCCATAACACGGATGGCTTGAAAAGCCGTTCCAGGAAGATGTTTGGAGGGACGGCGTCTTGTTTCGCGCCGATGCATGCTAACACGTCTGCTGCCTGGTTATTATCCCGGGCTACATGGTGGAATTCGAGTCCTTCGAACCGAGCTGACATTTTTAGGACGGCGTTGCGGTAAGCTGCCATTTTTGGATCTTTGGCATAAAAGTCTCCATTTACTTGGGATATTGCGAGGTTTGAATCCCCGCGCACCTCTAGGCGTTGAATGCCCATGGAGATTGCCATCCGGAGGCCATGTAGAAGGGCCTCGTATTCGGCTGCGTTATTGGAGTCCATGTACATTATTTGAAGTACGTATTGGATTGTGTCTCCAGTTGGGGACGTCAGGACGACGCCAGCCCCCAAGCCAGCCAACATTTTGGATCCGTCGAAATGCATGATCCAATTGGAGTATGCGCCGTCCTCTTTAGGGAGTTCGGCTTCGGTCCATTCGGCGACGAAGTCGGCCAGAACCTGCGACTTTATAGCTCGCCGTGGTTTATAGGTTATGTCAAATGGTAAGAGCTCAATAGCCCATTTTGCAATCCTGCCCGTTGCGTCGCGATTGTTTATAATATCGTTGAGAGGTACTTCGGAGGCCACTGTTATGGAACACTCTTGGAAGTAGTGTCGCAACTTCCGGGATGCCATGAACACCGCATATGCTATCTTTTGATAATGTGGGTACCGGGACTTGCATGGAGTTAGAACAGTGGATACGTAGTACACTGGTTTTTGAAGAGGGAATCTGTGCCCTTCTGTCTCTCGCTCGATGACGAGTACCGCGCTGACAACTTGATGTGTTGCTGCGATATATAATAACATAGGTTTGCCCAGGTTGGGCGCGGCCAGGACCGAATTTGTTGCCAGTATGGCCTTTATTTCTTCGAGTCCGGCTGTGGCAGCATCCGTCCATTCGAAATGTTCGGTGCGCCGGAGGAGGCGGTAGAGGGGCAGAGCCTTTTCTCCCAAACGGGGGATGAAGCGACTTAAGGCCGCTACGCATCCGGTTAGTTTTTGTATTTGCTTGAGGTATTTTGGAATATCCAATTGTGACAGAGCTTGGATTTTGGCCGGGTTTGCTTCAATTCCTCTACCGGATACGATGAAGCCCAAGAGCTTTCCGGCTGGTACACCGAAGACGCATTTTTCTGGATTGAGCTTAATGTCATATGCTCGGAGGTTGTCGAATGTCACCCTCAAGTCTTCTACTAGAGTTTCGACGTGTTTGGTCTTGACGACCACATCGTCTACGTATGCCTCTACTGTTTTGCCTATCTAGGTAGCCAGACATGTTTGAATCATGCGCTGATATGTTGCGCCGGCGTTTTTGAGTCCGAAGGGCATTGTGTTGAAGCAGAATGGCCCATATGGAGTAATGAATGCCGTTGCGGCCTGGTATTTCTCCGCCATCTTGATTTGATGGTATCCGGAGTATGCGTCGAGGAAGCACAATGAATCGTGCCCTGCGGTAGCATCAATGATTTGGTCGATGCGAGGGAGGGGGAAAGGGTCCTTTGGACAGGCCTTGTTAAGGTCTTTAAAATCGACGCAGAGGCGCCAGGATTTGTCCTTTTTTGGTACCATTACTAGATTGGCTAGCCAATCCAGATGTTTTATATCTCTGATGAATCCTGCTTCTAAGAGTTTGGCTAGCTCCTCTCCCATTGCCTGTCTTTTGGGTTCGGAAAATCGCCGAAGAGCTTGTTTGACCGGCTTGAATCCTTTTAGGATGTTTAGGCTGTGCTCTGCCAGCCTGCGTGGGATTCCTGGCATGTCTGAAGGGTGCCAGGTAAAAATGTCCCAATTTTCCCAAAGGAATTCTCATAGTGCGGCTTCGACATCAGGACTTAATTGTGCCCCAATGGAGGCTGCCTTTGTGGGGTCTGTTGGATGGACCTGAAATTTGACTATTTCGTCTGCTGGTTTAAAAGAGGTGGACTTGGTCCTCTTATCGAGTATCACATCGTCCCTATCCACCATGGAGCGCAGCGTAGTTAGTTCCTCTGCCGCTAGGGCTTCGGACAATGCCTCTAGGGCCAGTGCGGCTGTTTTATTTTCAGCGCGGAGTGCTGTATCTGGATCACTGGCAAGAGTGATTATCCCATTGGGTCCGGGCATTTTGAGCTTCATGTACCCGTAGTGGGGTATAGCTTGGAAGATTGTGAATGCCTCTCGCCCTAACAAAGCGTGATATCCGCTGCCGAATGGGGCCACTTGGAACGTGACCTCCTCGGACCTGTAATTGTCCGGTGAGCCGAACACTACATCTAGTGTGATTTTTCCTGTGCAGCGTACTTCTCGACTAGGGATTATCCCTTTAAAGGTTGTGCTGCTTCGCTCGATGCGGCTCCAGTCAATATCCATTTTTTGAAAGGTTTCCTCGTAGATGAGGTTTAATCCACTGCCGCCATCCATGAGTACCTTGGTAAGGCGAAAGCCGTCCACTATCGGACTGAGGACCAATGCGGCTGGTGCTCTAGCTGTTCGGAATTTAGGTTCGTCGCTGGCGTTGAAGGTGATAGCCGTGTCACTCCATGGATTTGCTGTTGCTACTTGGTAGACTTCGGCAAGGCCGCGGATTGTTTGTTTTCACATGTTATTTGATGCGAAAGTCTCGAAGACTGTTAATACCGTACCGGTACTGCTGGGCTGTTTGCCCGGGGCTAAAAAGCCTTCGCCACTTTTGGCCACCTGCCGTAGTATCCAACATGCTCGAAGGCTGTGTGTTGGAGTGGCGCCCTCCGTACTATGGATTTTGCAGGGTCCGTTGAGCCAACCCTCCAGTACGGTTCCATGCCCTTTAGGGGGTCTTTGATTTTTGGTTTTTAACCCAGGTGCTTGAGTATGGCGCAACCTTTTACTTCGGACTAGGGTTGTGGTCAAGGCCGGACTGTCCCAAAACCTAGTTTCGGTGTTCCTGGCACTCTCTACCGCACAGTATTTTTGTATGATAGTAGCTAGGTCGATGAAGCGTGTAACTTCGCGACGACTTATGGCATTCATGATTCCCTTGTCCGTGCAATTGTTGCAGAAAATTGAAATCGTGCTTTCTTCGCAGTAGTCATTTATCCTGTTCATAACCAGGAGGAATCTGACCCAGTAATGATGTACTGTTTCATCGGGCTCTTGCCATATTCGAGATAGATCGCTTATGTTTGGGTGGGTGGGTGGAATTAAGTTTGGAACCCCGCCCGATCTGAGGCTCAAAGGCCAGTAAGTTTCCGGATTTGGAAGCTTGACTTGCTGGATGCTTTCCAACAAATCTAGTCCGATGCCTGACTCTAAGTTCAGTATTTGATTAGCGTCCGTCCCTTCACGGGAATCCGGCTTGGAGGGATCGGGAATCCGGACATAGTTGGTTTTCAACGTAGAAGAAGGGTTGCCGCATTGTTCCTCTACCACGACAACATGGTGGGTGGCCTGAGGAGAGTTAATCTCTCTCAGATCGGGTTTAAGCCCAATCTGATCGTAGTCTATAGCGACTCCCAGGGCGGCGATGCGATCCAAGAGCTCGTTTACAGAGGAGAGCTCAATCGGATTTAACTGCTCGGCGAATTCCGGGCTGACGTGAATATCGCTTTTGATGACCTGAGAGGTCATCGTCAGAGCGGTGGCCGAACAGGCGGTCATAAGAAAACCACCTAGCCGGACAGTTTGGCTGGCGGCCAAAGCTCTCTTGACGACGGTGCTGTCTTTAAAGACGGGAGAAGGCATCCTTCCTGATCGCGACGACACAGAGGAACTCTCAATGAAAGCACCAATGTCGGTGTCAAAACCGGCGGATCTCGGGTAGGGGGTCCCGAACTGTGCGTCTAGGCGGATGGTAACAGGAGACGAGGGACACGATGTTTTTACCCAGGTTCGGGCCCTCTTGATGGAGGTAAAACCCTACGTCCTGCTTGATTAATATTGATGATGTGGGTTACAAGAGTAGATCTACCACGAGATCAAGGAGGCTAAACCCTAGAAGCTAGCCTATGGTATGATTGTTGTTCGTCCTATGGACTAAGGCCATCCGGTTTATATAGACACCGGAGAGGGCTAGGGTTACACAGAGTCGGTTACAAAGGTAGGAGATCTACATATCCGTATCGCCAAGCTTGCCTTCCACGCCAAGGAAAGTCCCATCCGGACACGGGACGAAGTCTTCAATCTTGTATCTTCATAGTCTTGGAGTCCGGCCGATCATGATAGTTCGGCTATCCGGACACCCCCTAGTCCGGGACTCCCTCAGTAGCCATAATGCGGCAATGCGTTGAAGCGGGCGAAGGTCGTTCTTCCAAGCAATGCTTGATAGCTGCTTTGGAAGGGTGCGATGATGAAGACTAGGTCTTCGCTTCTAGGGTTACCTAGAGAGCCGAATGTTACCTCCAGTATGACGGAGCCCTTGCTATAGGCTTCAACGCCTGGTATCACCCCTTGAAAGGTGGTGTGAATCTTGCTGATTCTGGATGAGTCTATCCCCATCCTGCGGACAGTGTCCTCCTATATTAAATTGAGACCGCTGCCACCGTCCATGAGGACATAAGTGAGATGGTATCCGTCGATTATTGGGTCAAGCACCAAGGCATTTAATCCTTCGCGCCGAATGCTAGTTTGGCCGTATAGGTGATCGAAGGTGATCGAACAAGACATCCAATAGTTAGGTGTGGGTACGATGGGCTCTATATCGCGTACATCTTTATGGGCGCATTCGTGCCTTCCTAAGGATGTATGAGTCGCGTGGATCATGTTCACTGTTTTAACCTCTGCGGGAATGTTTTCTGTCCCCCAGTGTTCGGTTGTCGAGGTTCATCCTCGTCTTCACTTGGTGTTTCCCGTCCCTTGTGTTCGGCGTTTAGTTTGCCAGCCTGCTTGAAGACCCAGCATTCTCTGTGCGTGTGGTTCGCAGGTTTGTTGGGGGTGCCATGAATTTGGCATAGTCTATCCAGAACTCTGTTTAGACCGGACGGTCCCTCTTTACTGCCTTTAGGTTGCTTATTTTGCTGGTTAGGTCAAGAGCCTCGGAATCCGGCATTAACCGTTATGTTGTCCGAGCTCTCTTCCTTGTTTTGGCGTTTGTTTTTATTATGCCTTGGTTTCCCGTTGCCATCCCTTATTTCAGATGTGCTGGGGTCGCTGGTGCCTTTACGGGCGAGCTAGCTATCTTCTCCCGCACAAAAGCGGGTCATAAGACTTGTTAGGGCTGCCATTGTCCTTGGCTTTTCTTGGCCGAGGTGTCTAGCGAGCCACTCGCCCCGGACACTGTGCTTGAATTCCGCAAAGGCTTCGGCATCCGGACAGTCAACGATTTGATTCTTCTTAGTGAGGAATCTGTTCCAAAGCTTGCGGGCAGACTCTCCGGGTTGTTGGATTATGTGACTTAAATCGTCAGCATCCAGAGGCTGGACATAAGTCCCTTGGAAATTGGCCCTTAAAGCGTCCTCTTGTTCTACCCAGCTCCTGATTGAATTTTTGGGGAGGCTTTTCAACCAGTGCCGGGCCAGTCCCTTTAGTTTGAGGGGAAGGTATTTGATGGCATGGAGGTCATCTTCGCGAGCCATGTGTATGTGGAGGATAAAGTCCTCGATCCAGACCCCTGGGTCTGTCGTTCTGTCGTATGCCTCTATGTTTACAGGTTTAAAGCCCTGTGGGAATTCATGGTCCAATACTTCAACAGTAAAGCACAGGGGGTGAGCAACCCCTCTGTATCTGGAGACGCTGTGGTATGCCGTCGGCTATTGTTGTGTTCGGTGTTTGTTCCAAACTGGTGTTTGGTTGTCATAATTGTTTTGAGGACCATAGTCCTTCGCCGGGGTGTCTCTTTTAGATCCGTAGATGGACCTAGCTGCGCCAGCTTTCTTCTCCAGGTGCTCACGTAGATCATGGGCGTCTCCGGCAGCTGGTTTATTGTGGCTATGAGGTGGTACTCCTGGTCTCCTGTTCATGTTGTTCTTCGGTGGGACGGCCTCGTCGTCGAATTCTGGCAGTAGCTTGCGTTTTGGCTAGCTCTTTTTATGGCGATTGTCGCCATATCTTTCTTCAGTGTCTAGCACTTTATTCCATCTGCGATTGAGCGTTTCCTGTGCGGCTTTAAGCCGTTGCTTCTGCTTCTTCAGACTTCTCGTTGTGGCCATAAGCTTTCTATGGAGATTCTCTCATTCCACGCGTTCTTTCGGAACGATGAATGTGTCGTCGTCCGGACTGTCTTCTTGTCCTGGGCCGGATTGGTGAACTCGTCCCTCTGGATCATTTTGTTCGGGCGTATGACCCGGACTATGTTCGGCGTGACCTGGTTCATCCTGCTCCATCGCTGGTTCTGTTTGGTCATTATTGCCATCGGGGTTGTCCGGAGTATCCATTCTTCTGGCGCTCTTGCTGACATTGTTACTGTTGCTAGATTTGGAACGGCGTCTGCGCCGTCGCTTTGGTTTTTGCCCAGGGGTGTTATCTTCCGGATCGTCACCGTCGCCTTCCTTGGGCGTATCCACCATGTATATGTCGTGTGGCGAGGCAAGGTGTCGGCACCTCATAGATTCCGAGTCCTCTCCTGCATCGTCGTCCATACCATCGATGCCTTCGGAGTCAAAGTCCAGCACATCGGTTAAATCATCAACCGTGGCTATGAAGTGGGTGGTGGGTGGGCAACGAATGTCTTTGTCCCCTGCTTCCCACTCAAGCCGGATATAATTCGGCCCGAGATTCTCTGTCAAAGAGAGGGTTTTGAATGAGTTTAGTGTGTCGCCGAAGGGCGAGTGCTGAAAGATGTCCGCCGCGGTGAACTCCATCACCGGAGCCCAACCGAGATCGGCGGGCCCGGGGACGCACGGACTGGAGCCTACAACCGGACACGAGTCCAGGGGCCCGGGGTCACAAGTTTCCTCAAAAGTGAAGCCTATGTTCGGCTCCATCACCGAAGAGGGTATGGCCTGTGGGGCGGGGTCCAGCCCTCCATCTTTAGGCAATGCAACCTGTCCCGGATTTAGGTCCGGGGCTTCTGCCAGGATGATATCCCAAGCAACGTCTGACAGCAGGTCTAAGCCGTGCTCATCGTGACTGTTCGGCGCTTCTGGCGCTGGCCCGAATCTGCCGAAGATCAAGTCTCCTCGGGTATCCGCCGTATGGTTCAGGTTTCCGAACCCGATTTGAGGGCCAGGGGCATAGCTATCGATCTGCTCCAAGTGGCCAAGCAAATTGGCCCGCAACACGAAGCCGCCGAACACAAAGATCTGTCCGGGAAGGAAAGTCTCACCCTGGGCAGCGTCATCAATGACGATCGAAGGAGCCATCGAGCCTGACGGCGACGTCACAGAGGAACTCTCAATGAAAGCACCAATGTCGGTGTCAAAACCAGCGGATCTCGGGTAGGGGGTCCCGATCTGTGCGTCAAGGCTGATGGTAACAAGAAGTAAGGGACACAGATGTTTACTCAGGTTCGGGCCCTCTCGATGGAGGTAAAACCCTACTTCCTGCTTGATTAATATTGATGATATGGGTAGTACAAGAGTAGATCTACCACAAGATCGTAGAGGCTAAACCCTAGGAGCTAGCCTATGATGGTATGAATGTAATTGTGATCGGCCTTCTAAGGACCAACCTCTCCGGTTTATATAGACACCGAAGAGGGCTAGGGTTTACACGGAGGCGGTTACAAGGAAGGAAATATAATATCCGGATCGCCAAGCTTGTCTTCCATGCCAAGGAAAGTCCCATCCGGACACGGGCCAAAGTCTTGAGTCTTGTATCTTCACGCTTTAATAGTCTGGATGTTGTACACAGTCCGGCTGTCCGGATACCCCCTAATCCAGGACTCCCTCAGCGTCGCCGGACTTCCTCCACACCGTCAATCCCTCGGCAGCGACATTCACATCAGTAGGAGCTGCTACTGCTCTAGCTCTCGCTGGCCGTGCTGCTGCTGCTGCTGCTTCGGCCCTCGCTCGTGCTACTGCTCTGCTCTTGCTCTTGGTCCCCTGCGTTGCCTGCTCTTGCTCGAGCTCCCGCTCCCGCTCTTGTTCTTGCTTGCGCTGCTTCTCTACTCTTGCTTGCTCTGCTGCTGCACGAGCAGTAGCTTCGGCTCTCGCTCGAGTCCCTGTTGGTGCTACCCGAGATGCTACTACACGACCAGCTACCCTGGCTCTCGTACGCGCTGCTGCTCCAGGCGCCGCTACTACAGGATGAGCTGCCCCGGCCGCTCTCCGGTAGTATGTTCCTTGCTGGAGTGGCTACCGATTTAGACCACTGCTCCTCTACCACTAGTTCGTTCAGTTTCGACAGCAAAATTCAGTTTCGATAGTTAAATTCGGTTTTGGCAGTTAAGTTCAGAGATGAGAGGCTGATGTATTTTACATCTAGCACTTTTTGGTGATGTATTTTATTTACATCATCTATTGCAGATGCTATTAGAATATCACTTCAGGTTAACACTGTCTCTCATGTCCTGCTTCAGCCTCGTCATCATACACCTCACAGGAGCTGCTCCAACGATGAACCCCTCCATCACATCGGAGAATACCTTTGACTCCACCTCCAGTCGCCTAAGATCTTCTTCCCGTCCTCCAACAACCACATTAGCCCCAGCATCCTCAGCTACCAACCCAATGATGCTGGGATCGACATGGCTTCGCCATAGAGGTTGTACACTTGATGCATTGTTTTTTTTTACTTTACATGTTATATGTATTGTCCACTTAGCACGCGTAGTAATGAGAAATATGATTAGTTTCTCCTATATGATAAGCAGTGGGTACTAGGCAAGTTAGCAATCCATGATGGACTCTCTCGAAATCCATCATTATTTATTTCTGCGCGTTGGAGCTGTGCATGTGTAGATGGGCGTGGGAGTTTAGCTAGTAGAGTAGTGGCCTGGGTCCAAAGTATTATTTGTTCTTTAGTGTCTCTTTCAAAGAAAAACGTACGAATTTTAATATCCACTTGGCCCTCCCTTTTAAATTCTTATTCATGAAGAACAAGACTAAGTGATAGTAGCATAATAGCATTATAACTTTACATTTTCTTGTGGTTTGACTTAATTTGACCATGCTTCTATGCATTCCTGTGAACCAAACATCCAGATTGACAGAAATCATGTATTTGCAAATGCTCTGTTTACGCACGTGCATTCCTATCCTATTCATGTGTATTTCCTATCCCTGCGTTGTTAGAATCCTCCAATTCAAACGGGCCCTTACATGATTACTTCTGTTACATAGGTTTCGAAGAAGACCTTGTGTGGTTTGTTCCGCTCCTGTCGCACCGTCGTCCACCCCAGCTCAGCTGCTCCAATGACAGAAGGGTCCAGCACAGCAAGGATCCACCCTCCAAATTGTCTTTCGCTGCCTCAGATCTTCTTCCATGCCATTGGCAGCCACCACAACTGCATTACCATCCTCAACTGAGCAGATGACCTTGAGGATTACATGGGTCCGCAAGAGAGGTCACACCCTTTCGTGTCTGCTTACATTATGCATTGCTCAATATTACCTGCTACTTTATCGTCCTCTTCACCTGTTCGACTTCGAGTCAGCTGCAAACTAATGCTCAAACTTAAGTTTTTAAATGGTTGTGGGGTATGTCGGCGTCCTGGATTCGGGTGTATCCAGCCCTGCCTGCCTGCGGCCCACCACGTGGATCCATCGACGGCCTGGTACGGCCCAGCATCAACACCAGCACCACAAGACCCTCGCGAGGGGCCAAGCCTCGCGAGGCGAGTAGCGCCAAGACCCTCGAGGGGGTCGGCCTCCTCAGGGTGGCTCCTGAGGGGCGGAGAGTTCTATGCAGGTTACGTCACGAGGCTCAGCTGACATGAGCCATGACGACCAAGGCCAGGAGGGCACCAGGCGGGTGCAAAGCGCATGTTTCTTCTTCGGTGCAAGGGTGGCAAGTCATAGGCGGGGAGTCCCGAGGAATCAACCAAAGGTTTCCATTTCAGTGCAATGAGACCAAGGCCGCCAGGACGGCAGGACGGAGGTCATCAATGATCCCACCACAGGGTCACGGCTAGAGGCTTTTCGCAGGCAAAGACTACTTTTGTCAGGATAGACTATACTACTTGTCCCCTTTCAAATCCGACCGTTGTGGGATCCCTTCACGCTAATATTTGGGAAGAGGACCAAGGACACTATAAATAGGACTAACCACCACCATAGAAGGGGGATGGGATCACAACAAGTAGAACTAGCATACACCACACCAGTTCAAGAACAACTCACCTCCTGAGGGTCCTTCATCCATCGTACCAGTTCATCCTCAGCCCTAGGCAATCCACCAAAACGCTGGAGTAGGGTATTACACCACAACGGTGGCCCGAACCAGGATAAAACTACTGTGTCTCTTGTCCCTTTGAGCTCGACGCGCTAGGCTTAGGAGGATCGCGAGTAGGCAGGCTGGGTAGGTTGAGATCTCCACATGCACCCTAGAGTTCGAACCTCTTAAGGGTTTGCGGATTCCACAATCCAATATTTGGCGCGCCAGGTAAGGGTGCGTTGGATCCTCTCTTCCGTTGATCGATCCACCACCACTCCGACACCTCCATGGCCGACGCGCACCGGGCATGGCGCCGGGCGTCGGGCTGCTGTCGCTACCCGCGTCGCTCAGACGGCTCCAGCGGGTGACGGTTGTGCCCTCCGCGCTCCTTCTCCGGTGGCCAACGCTGCCACGGGCCCTGCCAGCCACGAGCAGCAAGCTTCATCACTGCACCCATCGGTGTGCCGTGATGGCCGCACTGCTACTCCATCACTAACCCCAGCAGCTTCGTCATCCCACACGCATCGCAGCCAAGCGGATGTGCAAGCCGCTCTGCTCATGGCAAGGGAGCTCCTTCGCTACCGCCCGGTCGGCGACCTCTACGAGGAGTGGCTCGAGTGGATCACTCGAGTGGATGGCTGAGCTCGTCAGTGTTGCGCACGGGGCTCCCCCAAGCCGGCTCGCTTGCTGCCTCAGCAACCACCTGCAGCTGGCGATGTGGCGCACGAGGCTCCTCCACCACCTCCGGCCCAGGGCGCCATCATCGAGCCAAGGCTGTGGCTCCGCGACACGACCCGCCACGCCCTGCGCCAACTCAGGACGACGTGAGTTGCCAGGTGGTGCAGCGGCCGCAGGGGGAAGCGCGTGTGCTTCCAGCGCCCCAGCACCAGGCCCGTGTACCGCCGTAGGAGGTGGCGGTGTGCGTGCACCAGGATCAGTTTCCACCCCCTCGAAGACCTCCGGTGGCCACGACAGGATGCTGCACGTTCACTCTGGGGCTCCGCGACATCGTCTGGCCAAGCAAGTTCAAGCCTGACCTGCCTCCACACTATGACGGCACCGCCGACCCCACCGAGTTCCTGCAGCTCTACGAGCTCAACATCGAGGCGGCCAGCGGTGACGAGAAGATCATGGCAAACTGGATCCCGATCGCCCTCAAGGATGGCGCGCGTTATTGGCTCCTGAACCTGACCGAGGGGTCGGTTTCTTCCTGGTAGGAGATGCACATCCACTTCATCGCCAATTTCTAGAGCACTCGCGATCATCCGCCGGCCGCGGGTGACCTATGTCGCGTCAAGCAGCAGCCTGGAGAGACCCTGCAGAAGTATATCCAGGGCTTCAACAACGTTCGCCTCAAGATTCCCAAGGTGTTGGATGAGGCCATCATCTTCGTGTTCACCGATGGCATCCACGATGTCAAGATGAAGGAGGAGCTCACCATCCACGAGGACCTCTACACCGCTCTAGAGATGTTCAACATGGCGAACAAGTGTGCAAGGGCTGAGGAGGGACGCCTCTCCCTCCCCGAGCTCCCCGATGCTGATCCAGAAGACAAGAAGACCAAGACCAAAGACGTGAAGCGCAAGGGGCCAGCCGTGCTTGCAGCTGAGCCAGAGACGAAGCGCGGCTGCGACCACCCCGAGTCATCCAAGAGCAACCGACCATTCCACGTCTTCCACAATGTCCACAACCACAACACTAGCACCTGCCAGGAGCTCAGGGCCCTCCGTGACGGGCGCCTCGGTCGATGCCCCGAGCGCAACGATCGAAGCTATGGTCGTGGAGGCGGCCGTGGTGGATGACACTGGGACGGGTGCGACTATCGTCAGGAGTGGCATGAGCAGCCTCGTGAGGACCGCCCTCAGGGCAACGCAGCTTTGCCTCATCTACCTCCACCTCCAAGAAGGAATGAAGATCACCACCAGGACGAGGGGGCTGGGGGCTTCCAGGAGCCTTAGGCCATTGCCTGCATCTTGGGTGGCTCACAGGCCCCGGCTTCTCACCGCGTCTTCAAGCAGTTCATGCACGAGGTGAATGCAGCGCTCCCCAAGCCCGAACCAACTCGCTCTCTCAAGTGGTCCAAGTGCGCCATCACCTTCGACTCCTCGGACCGGTTCAAGTGTGCGGCCACCGCTGGCGCACTTCCCATGCTCTGCTCCCCTGTCATTAGCAATGTGGTTGTCACCAAAACTCTCAACGATTGCGGAGCGGGGCTCAGTGTTCTATCTGTTGAGACGTTCGACAGACTCCAGGTGCCATACTACCAGCTTCACCCCACCAAGCCATTCTCAGGAGTGACCGATGGTTCGACACATCCGATCGGGCAGGTTCGCCTCCCTGTCACCTTCGGCGAGCGCAACAACTACCACACCGAGCTCATCGACTTCGACGTCGCCGACATCCGCTTGCCCTACAACACCATCCTAGGGTACCCAGCACTGGCCAAGTTCATGGCGGCCACGCACCACGGCTACAACATCCTCAAGATGCCAGGAAGAGGTGGCGTCATCACGGTTGCCTGTCAAGAGAAGGATGCAGTGTGCTCCCTTGAGCGCACCTTCCAGGCTGCAGCAGTTGAGGACCCCGAAAACGAGGACGGTGCCCTCCCTCCTAAGGTTGCCCCCAAGACGAATATGCTGCAGCTAGGACAGGGGTCTCGTGAGGAAATATCACTCGAGGACAAAGCGCTGAGCCTCGCGACTCCGGACGCATCACCTTCACCCATCGCATAGGAAGGCGCGCCCGGCGCTCCTCTCAGGATGGGCTTGGGGGCTCTCCTCTGGAGGGCCTCAGATATAGCCAATGTCGCGAGAGTGGCGCTCGGGCACCATGTGGATGCGCTCTTTAGAGCACGCTTACCAGGAGAAGGCAGCAGGCATGAGGCATCAGGCGTTCAGGAGTTCATCAGCAAGGCAATCGAGGAGATTAAGGAAGGAAGGGTTCTGCAAGGCGATCGTCGCCTGCCGCGTGGCGCAGCTCACTACCTTGGCGATGGTAAGGAGTTCCGCGTCTGCATCGACATCCCCGGGCTCAACAGGGCCGCGTCTCGGCAGCTCATGTGGCCGTCTCGTGTCGGCTGATGCGAGGGTCCACTGCATAGCTACGTCCGCATGGCTTTTGGCCTGGCAGGCGCGAATGAGGCGTTCCAGCGCTGCATGAGGGACGCTCAGCCGACCTGCGAGGCTAGACACCAGGCGGTCCTGGTGGAGATGAAGGAGCACCTTTAGGAGCCTCTCGGTCCCTCCGAGTCTCCTGAGGCCCGGCACCAGAGCAGCTCATGAGGAACGGCTCCAGCGGCGCGCGTTTTTGCCTACTTCAACACCTCTTCAGCAACGGTACCAGGTGACATCTCTCTAGTTCGTTCAGTTTGGGGGTGCCCCTCGGTCTGCATCATCCCCAGGCCGTGTGGGTCCGTCCCTACGGCATGTATCCCTTCCGCAATTATCAGAGCCAGTGACAATCCTTTGCAAGCTACTTTTGAATTATTGACTGCCTGACCAGCGCTTCATTACTAAGAACGTCTCACGCCCTTGCAAGCCCTCCCATGACCGCCTCATGATTAAGGACTGGCACAACGTCTGTGCTCGGGTCCGTCCCTGCAACGTCGCTAAATCCAAGTGGCTGAGCTCTGGCTCACGGGCCAGTCCCCGTGTACGTCACCTCCCATGGCTCTTGGTGCCTTGTTCTCGCATGAGCTAATAGCGGGTGGATAAGTGAGGGCGCGCGACCTGGTGCCCCCGTGGCCACGGGAACCGTGCGCCGGTTGTTTTTCTTCAGGATCTTTGCATGAGAAGACTGGGCACGACGTCTGTGCTCGGGTGCGTCCCTGCAGCGTTGATAAACCCAACGGCTGAGCTCTGTCTGGCGGGCCGGCCCCGTTCACGTAACCTCCTGGGGTCGTTGGTGTCCGGCCTTCTCATGCAATAACCTTAGGAGACTCACTTGGCGCAAGCTGCCTAACCATCTCGCAGGACTAACTCAAGCATCCCCCATCAAGACCAGGGGCAACCCACCTTGAGGTAGGGCCTTGTGAGTCCTGCGCTGGCTCACGGGTGCCCATATATACACACCACCTGCATCCCTGTCGTGCAAGCCACGTGTTAGGGCGGGGCTGTACACGCCCCGGGGGCTCTCCTCGGAGGGAGCCCCCTCCCACGCACCAGTTGAAGCACCATGCCCCGCGCTGGCCATCGACACTGCCGAGGAGAGGCTATGCCCGTGCAAGTGCGGAAGCTCCATGCTCCGCACTGGTGATAAACAATTGGGGGTGGCCTCATGGCCGCATTAACCTCAGGGAGCTTCTGGGCTCAGTGACTAGCCTCACCGCGCTGCTCTACCTCAGGAAGGTAGCGCGAGGGGGGTGGGCATGGGGGCTATGCTCAGGTCACGCCTGGCGTACCCCACATTGCCAGGCCTCACGGGCCTGGTCTTCACGCACCCCTCCCAAGCGAGAGTTCGGCGAGGAAAAGGTATGATGGTCTGTTTGTACGTCAAGGGGGACTCCTGAGCATCACGTCTTAGGAGCCTAACTGGTCACATAGCCCCTCACCTCTTGGGCTCGTCCTGGTTATCCGGACGACTCAATGACGGCTGAGGCATGCGCGGGGTCGGGCCCTGCCGACGCAGAACGCCAAGACCTGGATCTCACCCTTCTTTTTCAAGCCGTTCGCATGTCAAGGGGGACTCCTGAGCATCGCGTCTCAGGAGCCTAACTGGTCACGTAGCCCTTCACCTCTTTGGCTCGTCCTGGTGATCCGGACAACTCAACGACGGCTGAGGCATGCGCGGAGCCGGGCTCTACCGACGCAGAACACCAAGGCTTGCCCCTACACCTTTTCCTAAGTTGTTCGCACGTAAAGGAGGACTCTTGAGCATCGCGTCTCAGGAGCCTAACTGGTCACGTAGCCCCTCACCTCTTGGGCTCGTCCTGGTGATCCGAATGACCCAACGGCGGCTGAGGTACGCGCAGGGTCGGGCTCTACGGACGCAGAAGAAAAAACAAATGGAAAAGTTGGAGCGTAATCTAGTTATTACAAGACATATTGTTCCAAGCAAATAGTTTTAAACGCCTCCCCGAGGCATGTTGCATGATACAGGACAGACATGGAAAAGCAGAATCGCTGGGCCACCTCTTCAGACTTGGGCGTCACCACTGCCCGCGAGCAGAGCCTCATCGCCACGCGCGTCACCCGTTCCACCGGGTTCAGTCGGAGGACCAACGACTAGGAACTTACTCAGCGTGGCATCCACGAAGCTCTTCACTGCAGCAGCAGCAGCACCCTGGGAGTCAGAGTCCACCAGAGTAAGGAAGGAGGAGAGGTCGAAGCCGACATCCTGGAGATAAAGATGGCTGAAGACGCACGTCAGAGCCGAGGAAGAAACTGAGCGTGCCTCGCTTTCCACCAAGGAGGCAAACCCATCGATAGCATCTTCAAGCACCTCCAAGACTTCAGGATGCAGAGCAGCCGGGATCTCCCTCAGGGTCGTCACCACCACCTTCTTCGAGGGATCATCTCCAAAGAGCGCCTTCTGGGCCTTGTGGAAACGTGCCTCGAGGGAGGTAAGAGTGCTGTGCTCCATGGCGGCCACCTTCTTGGCCTCGGCGAGGGCCGCTTGCGCTGCCTCTGCCTCCTCCTTCAGCTTTGTCAGGCGGTCATTGAGGGAGTCCTGGATTAGGGGGTATCCGTACAGCCGGACTATATACTTTGGCTGGACTGTTGGACTATGAAGATACAAGACTCATGACTTCGTCCCATGTCCGGATGGGACTCTCCTTTGCATGGAAGACAAGCTTGGCAATTCGGACGATAGATCTACTTCTTTGTAACCGAATCTATGTAACCCTAGCCTCCTCCGGTGCCTATATAAACCAGAGGGTTTAGTCTGTAGGGAGGACAATCATAATCATAGGCTAGCTCCTAGGGTTTAGCCTCTACGATCTCGTGGTATATCAACTCTTGTAATACTCATATCATCAAGATCAATCAAGTAGGAAGTAGGGTATTACCTCCATCGAGAGGGCCCGAACCTGGGTAAAACATCGTGTCCCCTGCCTCCTGTTACCATTAGCCTTAGACGCACAATTCGGGACCCCCTACCCGAGATCCGCCGGTTTTGACACCGACATTGGTGCTTTCATTGAGAGTTCCTCTGTGTCGTCGCAGCAAGGCTCGATGGCTCCTTCAATCATGAACAACAACATGGTCCGAGGTGAGACTTTCCTCACCGAATAGATCTTCGTGTTTGGCGGCTTCGCACTACGGGCCAATTCGCTTGGCCATCTGGAGCAGATCGACAGCTACGCCCCTGGCCATCAGGTCAGGTTCGAAAACTTGAACTACACGGCCGATATCCGCAAAGACTTGATCTTTGACGGATTCAGGCCTATGCCAGGAGCGCTGAACAGTCACGACGAGCACGGCTTAGATCTGTTGTCAGATAATATTCAGGACATCGCACCAGCAGTAGCTCCGGACCTAAGTCCGTGGCAGACCGTGTCGTCCGAGGACGGGTGGATGGACCCTGCCCCGGAGGCGCATACGCATCGGCGGTAAAGCTGAACACAGACTCGACCTCTAAGGAAGTCTGTGTCACCGGATCCCTGGACTTATGTCCGACTGTAGGTTCCATACCGTACGCACTCGGGCCCATCGAATCCGATTGGGCTCCGGTAATGGAGTTCATCACTGCGGATATCTTTTAGCACCCACCCTTTGGCGACGTGCTAAACTCTTTAAGGTCTCTCTCTTTGTCAGAGGGCTCTTGGCCGAACTATGTCCGGCTCGAGGGGGATTCGGACGACGAAGGAAATCTCTGCCCACCCACCACCCACTTAATAGCCACTGTCGATGACGTAACAAACATGCTTGACTTCGACTCCGATGACACCAACGGTATGGACGTCGGCGCAGGGACGATTTGGAACCACCGCCCACGGGGCGCTGGACTGCTACCTCATCATATGATATATACTTGGTGGACACGCCTAAGGAGGACAATGGCGACAAAAAGGACACAACGGAGAATAAAACCCTCGGCCAAAAGCCAAAACAATGATGCAGACGCCGCTCTAGGTCCAGCCACAGTAAAAATAGCGATAATAGCGCTAGAAAATCGACACCCCAGTCAACTCCAAAGGCAACAATGACCATATGGACCCAGCGATGGAGCAAGATGAGCCAGGACACACCGAACACAGCCCAGAGCAGACGCCCGATCACAATGATCCCGAGGGCCGAACTCATCAACCTACCTCCGGAGAAGAGTACAGTCCGGACGATAATGCATTCAGCATCCCGGAAAAACGTTTGGAGCGAGATAACCTCCACAGAAGGCTTATGGCCACTGCGAGAAGCGTAAAGAAGCAGAAGCAAAGGCTTAAGACCATGCAGGAAACGCTCAACCGCATATGGAATAAAGTGCTAGACACTGAAGAAAAATATGGCGACGATTGCCACACAAAGAACTACCCAAAGCGCAAGCTGCTGCCAGAATTCGACGATGAGACCATTCTGCCGAAAAAAATACACCCAATAGGCTGGACCAACCACTTCATGACCGCGATAAGGCAGCTACTGACGCTGCACACGATTTACGTGAGCTCCTGGACAAAAAGGCCAGCGCGACCATGTCCATCTATGGATCTAGAGGACATGCTCCGGCACAGGACTACGGTCACCAAAATGATCAGACTGATCGAATCCCAGTTCGGAATCAACACCGGACACAACAACAGTCGACAGCATGCCACAACATATCCAGATACAAAGGGGCTGTGCACCCTCTGTGCTTCACCAAAGAGGTACTGGATCATGAATTTCCATAGGGATTCAAACCCGTGAACATAGAGGCATACGACGGAACGATAGACCCTGGGGTCTGGATTGATGATTTTATCCTTCATATCCACATGGCTCATGGGGATGACCACCATGCCATCAAATACCATCCCCTCAAGCTAAAGGGACCATCTCGGCACTGGTTGAAAAGCCTCCCCGGAAATTCAATCGGAAGTTGGGAAGAACTTGAGGACGCTTTCAGGGCCAATTTTCAAGGGACCTATGTCTGACCTCCAGACGCTGACGATTTAAGTCACATAATACAATAGCCCGGAGAGTCTGCCCGTAAGCTTTGGAATAGATTTCTCACTAAGAAGAATCAAATTGTCGATTGTCCGGATGCCGAAGCCCTAGCGGCCTTCAAGCACAGTATCTGAGACAAATGGCTCGCCAGACACCTCGGCCAAGAAAAACCAAGGACAATGGCAGCCTTAACAAGCCTTATGACCCGCTTCTGCGCGGGTGAGGACAGCCGGTTGGCCCGCAGAGGCACCAGCGACCCAGGCACATCCAAAATTAGGGATGGCAACGGGAAGCCACAGCGCAATAAAAACAAGCGTCGAAACAACGAAGAAAGTTCGGACAACACGGCGGTCAACGCCGGATTCAGGGGCTCTCGACCCGGTCAACAAAAGAAGCCATTTATAGGCAGCAAGGAGGGACTGTCCGACCTGAACAAACTCCTGGACAGATTGTGCCAAATTCATGGCACCCTCGAAAAACCTACGAACCACACTCATAGAGAATGCTGGGTCTTTAAGCAGGCCGGCAAGTTAAATGCCGAACACAAGGGAAGGGAAACACCAAGTGAAGACGAGGATGAGCCTCGCCAGCCGAACACTAGGGGAAAGAAAAAATTCCCACCAGAGGTAAAAACAGTAAACATGATCTACGCTACTCATATACCAAAGAGAAGGCGCAAACATGCGCTCAGAGACGTATACGCTGTAGTACCCGTTGCCCCCAAACTCAACCCCTGGTCAGCCTGTCCGATCACCTTTGATCAAAGGGACCACCCGACTAGTATCTGGCACAGAGGATTGGCTGCCTTGGTGCTCGACCCAATAATCGATGGATACCATCTCACTTGTGTCCTCATGGACGGCGGCAGTAGTCTCAATCTAATATATCAGGACACTGTCCGCAAGATGGGTACCATCTCACTCGTGTCCTCATAGACCCATCTAGAATCAGCCAAAGTAACACCACCTTTAAAGGGGTGATACCAAGCGTTGAGGCCCGCTGCAGGGGCTCCCTCATATTAGAGGTGACATTCGGTTCTCTCGACAACTTCAGAAGCGAAGAATTAGTCTTCGCCATCGCTCCCCTCCGAAGCGGTTATCATGCATTGCTCGGAAGATCGGCCTTCGCTCGCTTCAATGCAGTACCGCACAACGCCTACCTTAAACTCAAGATGCTCGGTCCACATGGCGCCATCACCGTTAGCGGAAACACAGAGCGTTCCTTACTTGCGGAAGAGTATGTGGCGGCTCTAGCAGCCGAACACTAAGCGGCCTCTCCTATCAGAACGAACGACCAGTCGTTAAGACCACGAACACGATTAGACGAGTCCGGCACACCACCGTCGGTAACAGCCCAGATAAACCTGAGCTGGGTGCTATACACGTAATCCCATAGAGGGCGTCAGGGGCTGCAAACATGCAATAAAGCCCACCTTTTGGCTTCACCTTATTAACAGGCCAATGTCTTACACTTCTACTATCCATTGATAATAACCAACTCTTCGCACGCTTACGCCATACTCTTTTACATGAGTTTTCCTTTTTACAGACACCATCCGTGCGACACCCTACCAGGACACGGCACAACGAAGACAAAGGCGCAGACGTGCAGCAGGGCCCCGCTCAAAGGTTTCCCTTTAGATTAAGCCCATGTGTAAACCTTCTTTATTGTCTCTTGTTGCTTGACATCCGATGGGTACTCAATACACCCATAGGGGATACTGGCGTTATTGGCATTTCGCCACGACAGACTAACACACATACCTGGAAATACAGGGTTCATAATCAAGGGTGCTACTCAGCCCAGTATATGTTATAAAGTCTGAATACCTTCGGGAGTGCTCGGTGTCGCGAGTTTGGCTTTATATGCATCAGCTCTGAATCATGTCTTTGTTCAAATGTTGGGTTTGCCCGACTCCTAGGTTTGCTGCCTTACGTTCTGCTTCTATCGGCTAAGGCAGCCAAAGGAGAACTACTGCGATTGTGCCCTGGTTATTCCGGATGAGCACCTTAGTAGAGAAAGCCGAAAACTGACTGTCATGATATAGCGAGAGACTGGTCAACCACTCGAGGACTCATCGGAATCTTCGGGATTCCTCCGCATTAACGAAGGGCCGTTTCCCGAACATGTACATACGCGCCCGTATCCGGATGCATGCAAAGGTACCAGGGGCTACATAGTAGCCCCGCCGTCAAACTCCTATGGCTAAGTGAAAGTGTTAAAGCTATATACTCCGATTACCTAGTTCGACGTGCAATCACCTCCTTAATGGACCAAGACATTGGATCAAGTGTGATTACGCACATTTTTGCAAACACCCCCGCATTGTATGCGTGGGGGCTGAAGCCAACGACTGCTAACTTTCAGGTCATATATATACATCAAACGGCCGCATAGGAGGCACAATAACACTTTCGGGCAAAAGTATAAACATAGCCTCTATAATTAAAGAAGAATTGTTTTTACAATCGAACGACTTGTCACTCGAACATGACACTCTTCGAGCACTGAGCCTCTATTAAATGAGCACCTTCGGTTACCTGCTCAAAATAGTGCTCGGCCGGATCCTGGCTTCCTGCCGGATTCTGGGTTGCAATGATGGTGGCCTCCATATCCTCCCAATATGTTTTAACATGGGCAAGAGCCATCCGCGCACCCTTAATGCACGCCGACCTCTTCATGGCATCGATTCGTGATATGGCACCAAGGAATTGTTGCACTAAACCAAAATAACTGTCCGGCCTCGGTCGCTTCGTCCATAGATGGTCTATTACATACCTCATCGCAAGACCGGACAACTTATGGAGCTCGGCCACAGCGGCCATCCTTTCACTCAATGGCAACGGGCGTGTTGGAGCACTGAATTGCAACCAGAACAACCTTTCTACTTCACTATCTTTTTGATCCTTGAAAAACTTGGTCGCATCAGCCATACTTTTTACCAGATCCGCATACACGTCTGCAGCGCTCCAGAGCCGATCCAGAGGAGCGTACTTTGGGTCAAAGAACTTCATCCGCAACAAATAGGGGCTTCCAGCCGCGGTTTCTCCGGCCTGTCGAATCTCCTCCCACGCATCCCTAATTTCGGAACGCGTCTCCTAGGCCGCCTCAAGGGCCTTCTTCAGGTCAGCCGACTTCGCCTGATTCTCCTTTTCAAGGAGCTGATACCGGCCGGCGCCGTCTTTCAACTCCACAGCCATCTCGGCTATTTTATCTTCGCTTCGGCAATGAGCACCCTATTCAGCTCTCAAATCTTCGGCCGCCTTTAGGGCAGCCGCATTGTTAGCCCGGGCTTGTTCCTTGGCTAGGGCAAGTTCCACCCTCAGGGCCTCCACGGCAGCAGCTCCGCCTGCAGACAAAGCATATCACATTAAATTTATGCTCCTCCCAACATTTCCTAAAACAAATAAGGAAAACAGAGCACATACTCTGTGACTCGTCAAGTCGCTTGTTCACAAGTGTGATGTCGGCGTCCACAACTTCAATCTGTCGCCTCAGTTCGGCAAATTCAGCGGTCCGGTCTACCACCGGACCCTTAGCCACCTGCGCATGAATGCAATGCGATCATTACTTGAGAGTGTGATCCTCCGTTTGCCGCCTAGGGCTGGCAACCAGAGTCTCAGGGGCTACTATCTATACGGAGCACACCTAGCGCGTGCGGTACAACCAAAAAATTCCGTATGTACCTCAAAGCCTTTGAGCAGGCTCGTAAAAGCTTCATTCAACCAGCTTGTGGGGGATGAAATCTTCTCAAGCAGCGTGCCCATTAACGCACAGTGATCCTCCGAGAGAGCAGCTTGCTCCAGAAGGCCCGTCAACGTGTCCGGCCGGCCGCCGGACTGTATCGGACCCTTCTTATTGCCCCCTGTGGGAACCGAACGCTCCGGGCTCAGGGCGGCTAAAGTGTTAGCTTCTGGCCTCGGCGAATCTGGACTCCTCCGTGGCGACACCTCGGGGTCGCCCGCCCCATGGGGCGGAGAGGCAGGTGGGATTTCACTCTCCATCATCTCCGGAAGAAGATCCCCCAAAGATGAACTCTGTCAAGAAGAGCTACTAGCCGGACTGCAAAGGATGGATCCTGGTTATTGCTCTCGGAGGAGGAAGCGGTAGCTTTGTATTTACGATTAACTTACAGCTCGGTGGAGGGCTGGCGCGTTTGCGGGCATGGCGCGGTGAGGATGCCCTCCGGGATAAGGCCCCCTGGTGAAGTTTTCTTCCCTTGTCTAGGCACCTTCGTTTCCAAGTCTTCGGAGGCGGCCCTCTTCTTCCCGCGGGGGGAGGAGACCTTAGATTCCCCTCCCCGACTATCCTCCTTCGTGGAGACAGTAATTCCCTCGGTTTGGATGTGCAATGTGTGAAGCTCTGCTTCTCTATTCTCCCCTTCATCTTTCCCGGAGGGCACTTGACTTAGCACACGTCTAAGCATCCTGGCTATTGCAGGACTAGGCAAGCCTTCGGGAAGTGGTGCCGGACACCTGATTCTCTCTTCCTTGCTGAGCCAATCCGGGCCACGGATGGTTTTCAGAATAATGTTGTGATAAATATAAATGAAGTGTTCGGTTTCAGGGTTACTTACTTGGGTATCTGGGCGGTTGTAGCTCAGGCCCGCATCCTCAGTGGTGTCCGGACACTTTACTTATGGTCCGAAGAATAACCTATACATCCCTTCAAGCGTCATGCCGAAGAAGTGCTGAATAGTTCATGGACCTTCCGGGTTGAACTCCCACATCCGGAGAGGCCGGCGTTTGCACGGCAAGACCCGTCGGAGTAACATTACCTGAATTATGCTAACAAGACTGATGTCCCTCTCAAGAAGCTCCGGAATGCAGCTCTGCAATGTCGGTACGTCATTAGCAGGCCCTCAGTCCAGTCCCACGTAGGCCCACGACGCCAGTTGAGGTGGAGGGCCCAAGCGGAAGTCGGGGGCAGCCGCCCACTTTGTGCCTCTGGGAGCCATGACGTAGAACCACGTCCGCTGCCATAGATCGGACACCTCTGGGAAGAAGCCCTCTGGCCATGGGGCATCAGCGTTTCTGCTTATTGCAGCGCCTCCGCACTCCGCGTGTCGCCCCTCGATCGCCGTTGGCTTTACATGAAGGTCTTGAGCCATAAGCCGAAGTGCGGGGTGATGTGGAGGAAGGCTTCGCATACGACGATAAATGACGAGATGTGAAGGATGGAGTCCGGAGCTAGATCATGAAAATCTAGCCCGTAATAGAACATGAGCCCTCTCACGAAGGGATCGAGGGTAAAGCCTAAGCCACGGAGGAAGTGAGAAACAAGTTCGACGCTCTCATTGGGCTCGGGAGTAGGGATGGCCTGCCCTAGAGCAGGAAGCCTATGCTTGATGTCGGCGGTCAGATATCTGGCCTCCCTAAGCTTCGCAATGTCCTCCTCTGTGACAAGGGAGGCCATCCACCGGCCTTGAAGGTTGGATCCGGACATGATTGAAGATTCAAAGTGCCTAAGCTTGAGCTTCGGGTGTTGGAACTCGAGATGCGGAAAGGCGCAAGCGTGGTAAGAGAGAGGGATAGGCCTCGGCCCCTCTATAAAGGGGGTGAATATCAAGCGTCCTCAGCGTAACCGTTTGGGACTTGCCTAAAAACACGGACTTATACCAACAGGCATACTGGGGTTGCCCGCACCCGTATTGATGGGAATCCCGCGATAAGAGGGACACGATCTCTGCTTCGATGAGGCGCGCCAATAAAACCGCCTTGCAGTGCGTGTCGTGGTAGGCCGAGAAAAACCGGTTCATAATTAGCCAGGCTGCGGCATAAGGGCACACCGTAAAAAATTGTCGGCAGATTAGATTTGTAAAGTGTTATGCTTTCTACGGTGGTGTGTGGAAATTATCTTAAAGAGCCGGACACGATCCTTAATCTACCTTGGAATATTCGTAGATGGAACCCGCCTTGCAATGCCAAAGACAATCTGCGCGCCGGACTCATCGTCATTGAAGCCTGGTTCAGGGGATACTGAGGGAGTCCTGGATTAGGGGGTATCCGGACAGCCGGACTATATACTTTGGCCAGACTATTGGACTATGAATATACAAGACTCAAGTCTTCGTCCCGTGTCCCGATGGGACTCTCCTTTGCGTGGAAGACAAGCTTGGTGATTCGGATGATAGGTCTCCTTCTTTGTAACCGACTCTGTGTAACCCTAGCCTCCTCCGGTGCCTATATAAACCAGAGGGTTTAGTCCGTAGGGAGGACAATCATAATCATAGGCTAGCTCCTAGGGTTTAGCCTCTACGATCTCGTGGTAGATCAACTCTTGTAATACTCATATCATCAAGATCAATCAAGCAGGAAGTAGGGTATTACCTCCATCGAGAGGGCCCGAACCTGGGTAAAACATCGTGTCCCCTGCCTCCTGTTACCATTAGCCTTAGACGCACAATTCGGGACCCCCTACCCGAGATCCGCCGGTTTTGACACCGACAGTCGCGCTCTCCAGCCTGCTCTAAGGCCGTCTTCTTCACCTCGGCATCTCAGTTGGCGACAGCAGCCTCCTGGGCCTTCAGCTTCTCCTCACACTCCTAGAGCTGGCTAGCCTGGGCGGCCTGCCGGTCCTGAAGAGCCTTCAGTTCAGCCCCTGCCGCACAGCACCGATTCTCAGCATCAACGGCCTCCCTCCGCGCCAAGTCGCGCTTGGTAGCGGTCACCCGAGCACCTTCTGGGCTTCCTTCGCAGAGTCCCAGGCCGCACGAACAGACACGTCAGCCTTGAGCCAACCAGAGATCAGCCCCAGGCATCCCTGCACCGAATGACAATCCGGGCCCTGAAGTTCACCCTGGAGGAGGTCCATCGCCGCGCTTGGCTCTTCTAGGGTCCCAGAGGCGGCAGGAGCGCCATGACTCGGCCACGTGCTGCGCAAGGGAGGAGACGCCCACGCGCCAACGCAGAAGAAACCTCAGCCTCAGGAAGGACCGGGGGCTCCGGAGGATGGTTGACCTCAGCAGCCGCGGCAAGGCTGGGCGCCGGAGGGGTCAGGCCTACCGAAGGCACCGACACCTCCTGAGGTCGGGTACCCGCGTCCTCGGGAGATGGCGTCACCAATGGGCTGCGGGGGTAGCGGCATTCTCTTTCGCAAGGGCCACGGCAACCTCCGTGCCCTCCTTCTGCTTCTTCGACGGCTGCTGCCTAACGACAGGTGAAGACGCTAAGTATCACTTCAAGAACCAACAAGCAAGGTTGAGGGAAGGACTTACTGGCCGACGAAGGCATAGCTCCTCTTCATGCTCAGCAATGGGCGCATAGGCAGGGCGGCTGGTGCCGAGCCCCTGGGAGTAGGGGAACTTGTGGTTGGAGCCCCTCGGGTCGGCGTCGATGAAGGTGGGCTACTGCCCGGAGGAATCAGCGCGGTCCTGCTCTTCTTCGTGGCCACCCGCTTGGGCTGCTTCGAAGAGGATACCCCAGTCTTGTGGTAACTTCGGAAGGGCACGACACCTCCACCACCGGGGGCTCGTCATCATCGTCATCATCGAGGAAATCATGGAGGAGCTCCCTCTGTCGCAGGGCGGAGGATTCCTCCACCATCTCGCCCGCGGTGACCTCGGAGGAACGATCATCGGAGGACAGGTGCACCAAAGCAGTAGGTGGCGGGGGATGCCTCGGCCGCACAAGCCCAAGCTCGTCGAAGACCGGCATAGCCCCGACAACCTCCTCGCCGTCATCCCGACAGTACATCGGAAGCCAATCTTCCGGAGGATCGCTCGGGTCCTTCCCCGTCATGTAAAGCAAGACCTTGCTTAGCTCCTCATCGAGAAGGGCATCTTGGCGCAGGCAGATTTTGTCGTCGTCACCACCAAGCTTCCACATGGGGCGGGAGCGGTCTTGAAGCAGCGTGATGCGCTGCCTTAGGAACTCCTTGGTGAACATGGCCCCCGTCAGCTTCTCGCTCTTCAGCTCTTTCTCCATCTTCTTCACCAACTATGTCGGGGCAGGGTCGGTGATCTTCTCGGAATGCCACCACTTCTCGGAGACGGGGAATGCGGTCGACAGCTTCCGCGAGTTCTGGGAGCACTTGGCATCCATCAGAACCCACCTCTTCACGACATCCTCCACCTTCTTCCAGGCGCGGGAGATTGCGTTACCACCCCGTGCCGCAACGAAGCCGATGCACCTGACCGGATTGTCGCCAGTCATGCGAAGGAAGAAGAAATGGTGGAGCGGGGCAATAAAGGGCATCACCCCCACGAACGCCTCACAATAGAAGGCAAAAATGGACAGGAGGAGGATGGAGTTGGCATGGATATGGAGCGCATGAAGACCATAGTGGTGAAGGACGGCGAAGAAGAAGCGGGAGAAGGGGGGCACCAACCCATAGTAGACGTTGTGCATGAAGAAGGGGAAGAAAGTGCTGTTCGTGGGCTCCGGTGCAGCGGTGGCGACCTGGAGCGCCGTCTCTTTCCACTCCTTGTCGTCGCTCGCCGTGAGGAGGAGCGCATTCTGGAGCTTCTCCCCGGCCACGCAGGGCGCCAGCAGCCCCGGCTTGTACCATGCAGGGCTGGCAGCCGGGGTAGGAGCCGCAGTCTTCTCGGCGGCCATCGAGCAGGAGATTTGGGGGAATCGGCAGCTCTAGTGAGTTCTTTCGCTGCGGGGAGAAAGGAATCTGGAGCAAGACGAAGAAGGAGCAATGAAAGCCTGGCGGCAGGCGGCACCCCTTTTGTCAGACTGAAACAGTTGCCAAGACAGCATGGGGAAGCGGAGTTGCCCACGTCCCATCAATCGCCATGCGTCATCAAGGCCGCAGGCAGTTAGGGCCCCTGGCGCTCCGCCCTTGCCCTTTGGCTTCGCCTAGAAGCCAAGTCCAAGCGCGCCTTGGGCCCGGGGGCTACTGTCGGCATCCTGGATTCGGGGGTATCTAGCCCTGCCTGCCTGCAGCCCACCGCGTGGCTCCATCGACGACCTGGTACGGCCAAGCATCAACACCAGCACCACAAGACCCACGCGAGGGGCCAAGCCTCGCGAGGCGGGCGGCGCCAAGACCCCCGAGGGGGCCGGCCTCCTCAGGCTGGCTCCTGAGGGGCGGAGGTTTCTATGCAGGTTACTTCATGAGGCTCAGCTGACGTGAGCCATGACGACCAAGGCCAGGCGGGTGCCAGGCGGGCGCCAGGCGGGTGCAGAGCGCATGTTTCCTCTTTGGTGCAAGGGAGGCAAGCCACAGGCGCGGAGTCCCGAGGAATCAGCCAAAGGTTTCCATTTCAGTGCAACGAGACCAAGGCCGCCAGGACAGCAGGACGAAGGCCATCAACGAGCCCACCACAACATCACGACCAGAGGCTTTTCGCAGTCGAAGACTACTTTTGTCAGGATTGACTGTACTACTTGTCCCCTTTCAAATTTGGCCGTTGTGGGATCCCTTCCCGCTCATATTTGGGAAGAGGACCAAGGCCACTATAAATAGGACTTGCCACCACCATAGAAGGGGGACGGGATCAGAACAAGGAGAACTAGCATACACCACACCAGCTCAAGAACACCTCACCTCCTGAGGCTCGTTCATCCACTGTACTAGTTCATCCTAAGCCCTTCGAGGCAATCCACCAAAACGCTGGAGTAGGGTATTACACCACAACGGTGCCGCGAACTAGGATAAAACTGATGTGTCTCTTATCCCTTTGAGCTCGACGCGCTAGGCTTAGGAGGATCACGAGTAGGCAGGATGGGTAGATTGAGATCTCCGCACGCACCCCAGAGTTCGAACCTCTCAAGGGTTTGCGGATCCCACAGTCCGACAAGGTAGATATCGGCGCAACAACAGATATTATCTGTTTACTACCTGGTTAATCTCGGGTGTCTACTATTACTTTCATGTTCGGTGGGAAATAAACAGTAAAGGAGACACTATTTGTATTTTTTAACGGCAGCTATTATCTGCCTGCTATCACTAGTTTTGGGTCTGTCCACAGGTTGCTACCATCACTCTATATTTCTGCATGCACTCCTTACATATCTCACTATGTTTTATTCCTATGCATGTCAGTTATTGTACACAATGGTACTGAACATGTAGAGCAAAAGAGGCGAGCCTTGCGTGGCAATAAAATTTCACAAAGACGTCGCTCCATGGTGGACGCAAAGGCAACCCCCTTCCCCCATTACAGATTGTAATCAAGAGGAAGATAACTATTTAGAGAGGGATTCAGAGGGAGTAGACCACTCCTATTTACCCCCTGAGGTATTTGCGCTAACTTGCCATCCTGATGTTGGTCATATCATGCATATGGCGCCTTGTGTTGCTTACTCTATACATTAAAAATATCATCTTCTTAGTTTAGACATGCTTTATGTGAATGCCATATGTTTACTTTCTATATCATATATGTGAATTATGCAATACCATCTTGTTTAGCCCAGCATCATATACGTGAATTTTGCAATGCCATCCTGCTTAGCTAGTCATCATATATGTGAATTATATTATGCCATCCTTTTTTCCATTACGTAGTACATTTGTGAACAATGTAAGTACATTCATCTACTCTTGCTATGCATCAGCCATTTGACACGGTGATGGAAAAATCTGGATTGAAGACAAGGTCATCAGAGAAGACAATGCTATCTCACGAAGTGCATATCTTGCTGGTTACTGATAGCTCCTTAGAGGAGGATTCAGAGACAGATGACCAGACAATGGTATCTCACGAAATCGGCGGACCTCGGGTAGGGGGTCCCAAACTGTGTGTTTAAGGCTAATGGTAACAGGAGGCGGGGAACACAATGTTTACCTAGGTTCGGGCCCTCTCTAATACCCTACTTCCTGCTTGATTGATCTTGATGATTTGAGTATTACAAGAGTTGATCTACCACGAGATCATAGATGCTAAACCCTAGAAGCTATCCTATGATTATGATTGTTGTTGTCCTACAGACTAAACCCTCCGGTTTATATAGACACCGGAGGGGGGCTAGGGTTACGTAGAGTCGGTTACAGAGAAGGAAATCTACATATCGGAATTACCAAGCTTGCCTTCCACGCAAAGGAGAGTCCCACCAGACCTGGGACAAAGTCTTAAATCTTGTATCTTCATAGTCCAACAGTCCAGCATAAGCATATAGTTCGGCTGTCCGAGGACCCCCTAATCCAGGACTCCCTTAATAGCCCCTGAACCAGCCTTCAATGACGATGAGTTCGGCTCGCAGAATGTCTTCGGCATTGCAAGGCGGGTTCCTTCTCCGAATATTCCAAAGAAGATCTTGAACACAAGAATCGTGTCCGGCTCTGCAAAACAAGTTCCACATAGCACCGTAGAGAGCACAATATTCCACAAGTCTAATCTGCTAACAATTTTTTCATAGCGTGACATCACGCTGTGGCCTGGTCATTATTCGAACCATTTTTCTCAACCTGCTACTGCACATCTTGCGAGGCGGTTTTATTGGCACGTCTTGTCGAAGCAGAGATCGTGTCCCCTTATCACGAGATTCTCATCAATACGGGTGTGGGTAACCCAACCGCGCCATCAACACGGTGCTTGGGGAATAAGCGAGTTCCCAGGGCAAGTGGGGAGGCGCATAGTTTCTACCGCCTTTATAAAGAGATAAGGATTCCCCTTTTTCACCCACGCCTTCTTGTTCCTCTGCTCATCCATTCTCGAGCTCCAACGCCCAAGCTTTCACCTTCTCTGCAAAGTCATTCCAAGCATGTCCGGAGCGGGAGGCAAGTGGATGGCCTCCTCCGTTACGGAGGAAGACATCACGAAGCTTCGGAAGGCCGGATACCTGTTAGCAAACATTGCGCATCGGCTACCCACCGAAGGGAGATCATCCCTACCCCGAAACCCCAGGAAAGGGTAGTATTCCTCTCTCACTTTGTCTGCGGACTGGGATTCCCCCTCCACCCGTTCATCTGCGGACTTATGTTCTACTACGGGCTGAACTTCCATGATCTGGCCCCCAACTTCATCCTCAACATCTCGGTGTTTACCGTCGTCTGCGAGGCCTTCCTCCGCATCACGCCCCACTTCGGCCTATGGCAGAAGACCTTCAACGTGAAGCCAAAGGTTGTGAGCGGCCAGCAAGCGGAGTGCGGGGGCGCCATGGTGGGCAAGATGCTCTATGTCACCTGGCCCGAGGGCTCCTTTGTGGAGACTGTGAAGGGGTGGCAATCGAGGTGGTTCTACATCACTGAGCCGCGCGATGCTAACTGGGCGGCGCCCCCCGCATTTCGATCCAGCGTCCCCATGCGGCTCACCTCCTGGAAAGAGAAGGGCTTAGCCTGGGGCTCAGCGGTGGAGTTGACCGAACTTCAAACCTGCGTCTAAAATATGATAGGCAAGAAAATCAAGCTTGTTAACGTGGTCTAGGTTATGCTCCTTCGCCGGATCCTTCCGTGTCAAAGACGGGTTTGCAATCTGTGGGAGTTCGACCCGGCCGAACATCAGACACTGTGAGAGCTCTTCGGCACGACGTGTGAAGACGTTTGGAAGGTGCTGTTCAAGGCCAATGAGGTACCACCACCCATAACTGAAGATCACGGACTCGGTGCGAAACGCTCAGCCAATCCGGTTAGTTTTTATATTTTGCGAGATGTGCCTTTTAACACCACATTCGAGGGAGGAATCAAAGCCTCCATGCTGATTTAACAGGACTGGGTAGCCATAGCGGAGGGGATTGACTGTCCGGCTCCGCTACCTGAAGATCCAGAATCGTGTCTTCTAACGAAGATGTTGTTTCCGGCGCCCTTGAGGTGCCGGAGAAGAAGGCCAAGAAGAAGGCCGCGGGGCCCAGGAAAGGTCTCCGGCGCAAGGTTGCATCGGACGTGACGTCCGAAGACACCGAGATGCACTCCTCCAACGAAGACGAGGAGGAGGAAGAGGAAATCCCTCCCCCCTCCCCAACCGGGGGGAGAAAGAAGAGGAAGGCCGCCCCGCCTGGGGAGGCCAAGGTGTCCAAGAAGGGAAAACCCTTCCTTCCGGACCATTCCACTACATCCACCTATAGCGGCGAGGAGTGGGAGCCCAAGGACAAGCCCCTGGCTAAGTCGTAAGTATCCGGATACAATAGAATTTCCGGTATGTTTTTTTAGTGCTTCTTATCATGCCAGACATGCACTTGCAGTCCGGCCAAATCCAGCACCGATGTATCCTCTTCGGAGGGGTCTCTGAGCCCCTCAGCAATGAAGAACGATTCACTCCCGACAACCTCCTCCCCCAGGCCCGTGGACGACACCAAGGTGTTGTCTCAAAGGATACCGGGCCAAGCGAAGACAGTTCCGAGGAAGCCCCCAGGTGAAATCCCAGTCGCCGGGCACATGGGGGGGAAGACCCCCATGGACTCCGATAACGGGGGCCGCAACAAGTTTGGCCCCCAGCCGAATACGGCTTCAGAAACCCAAGTGGTTCCGAATTTAGGCAGGCAACCTCTCTCTAAGGGGGGTGAGCCGCCTGCACCAATGACCTCTGTCGATCCAGAGGCATCAGACAACTTGCTGGAAGTGCTTCATGGCGCTTCCATTGATGAAGAACACCGTACTCTTATGAGTACGGTGATTGAGAAGGTCCGTTCCGCGAAAAGAGGATTGAAAAAAGCCTACGCTAGCCTCCTAACAGGCTTTGAGGTAAGTAATAAAATTGGAAGAGAATATCAAAGTATAGACAGTAGCCCCTGATGCTCTGTTTGGTGTTCGGAAAGAAAAGCCGAATAGAGGATTAAATAACATTTGCAGGAGTTTAACAGAAGATGTCTATGTGAATAAATAGGCGTCGCTGCTGGCCACTGTCGCTCATACTGCGGAGGTCTCCAGACTGAAGTGGGACCTGGAGCGGACCGAGGGAGAGCTCGGCCTTGTGAAGAGGTAGCTCGAGGAAAGTCAAGGTACGCAATACCCCGTCTGTATATTTATAAAGGAAAAATGGTTTCTACTAATAGAAGCGTCATGAATTTTAATAGGGTCCACGACCGAAGTGGCGGCCCTTAAGAAGGCGCTGACCGAGGCCAAAGACAAAGCAGCCAAGGAACACGCCGAGCACGAGAAGCAAGAGGCCCGGGTCAACGAGGTCCAGCAAGAGCTCCAGGATTTCGTCCAGAAATACAAGTCCTTGGAGCGTGACTCTAAGACTCAAGAGTCCAAGCTTGCTAAGGCCCTCCAGAGCATGCAAGATGCTAGAGATGAAGCCCAGAAGGCCCTCTAGGAGATTCAGGCGGCTAAGAAGATTGCGGTGGGTAAGGCATTCATTATGCAAAGCAAGCATGTGAAGGAGACTTTCCTTTTACTTACCTGAATTTGGAGCTCTCCAGGAGCGTTCGCAGATCTATCGCGCAGCATATCTAATGCCGCAGATTTCTACCAAGCTGAAGAAGGGAGCTCGACCGAGAAGTTGTTCTGGTCTTAGTATCTTGGGACAGAACATCCGATGCCCTTGAGCGACCAACTGAAGCAATTGGTCGAACTGCCCAAGGCGGCCGAACTGGCCATGAAGGACCTCATAGTCCGGCTGTGGCCTGTCGAGTCTATGCCCAGCAGCTACTTCCGTCTCGTAAAGCGGCTTGTGAGTGCCTGCCCGTGGCTTGAAGTCATAAAGCGGTCAGTTTGCATTGAAGGTGCACGCATGGCCTTCGCCCGTGCAAAAGTGCATTGGGAGAAGATGGATGCCGAAAGGCTGATGACCGAAGGGCCACCAAAGGGCAAGGAGCACCGCCGGCCCGAAAATTACTATGACAGTGTCCTAAAGGGCTCCCGCCTTGTGGCGGAGCAATGTGCGAAGGATGTAATCTTTGAGTGAATGCACTCATTTTAGCATGTAATATGAAACAAGTTTATTTGCGCAATATAACGCTTGTTGATTTAAAATTTTACCTTCTGTGCGACCGTTTATAAATTTGAGAGTTGGCCAGTCATCGGCTTCCGCCCCCATGTAACTAGTATAGGGGTATTCGGGATAAATCTAAACACTATTTATCCAAACTTTTGGTCCTTTAAGGAGGTGTTTAGCGCAACGAACAAGGCAATCGAACTATACAACTTTATCACCCTCACTTAGCCATAGAAGTTCTATAATTTTAAATTTTGCGTAGCCCCTGGTATTCGGGAGGCCGAACTTGGGGAGCTATACACGCCTAAATCGGACAAAGACCGATTCCTTGCCTGAAGCGGAAAAAATCTTTAAGGATTTGAAACCTCTCGAACAGTGACCAGCTCTCGCCGCATCATGATAGTCAGTTTTCGGCTTTCTCTACTGAGGTGCTCGTCCGGAAGAACCGGGACACAATCGCAGTAGTTCTCCCTTTACTACCCTAGCCGATATAGCGGAACGTAGGGTAGCAAGCATAGGAGCTGGGCAACCCAACTATTGACCCAAGACATTATTCGGAGCTGATGCATATAATGCTATAAGTTTGGGGTGCCGCACTGTCGAAAGTGTTCGGACTTTCTTGCCGTGTTATGGGGTACACTGAAGCCCCTGGCGAACTGAACGCACCAAAATGTACGGGTGCGATTTTGATAAACAGTCAAAGGAAAAAAAAGAGAAACGTAATAATAAGCTGACGCTGTACATTATTTTCCATTGTTATGATACGTCAAGGCGTATGTATACATGTAGTGCGATAAGCAAATAGGACTATTTGACATGCCCTAACTAAGAGCGAGCTGCGTGAGGGTATGTAAAACATGTATAGCGATCGTTATAAGAGACCACCTGGGGATTTGCTTGTACGTCAAAGATCCTTGCCTCCTTGGTGTTTTCGCCCCGTGATGGGTCCGATAATTAGGTTGTCGGAAGAGCCTCAGGAAGATAGGGACCTACAAGAAAAAAAAGATGAAGGTATGCGGATTCCGGGGCGATTGAGCCGCATTGTGGCCCGCGGTCTAGCTGTGCCTCCGTCTATGCCCATCGTATTTTGAGTGCCTAATTATGTACGCGCGGCACAAATTTCACCGCTTGACTGGGACTAGGACAGAGGCCAAATTGCTAGGCGAGCTCTGGACAGGCCAGACGATCCTGCTGCAGAGTACTCCGGACTCGCTTGACGGTGTCTGGGGGCTTTATTGCCGAATTGAAGGTCTACCTAAGGAGGCTGCTCTGTACTTCTGCTGCAAGGGCCAAAGTGTGCTCCTCTGTACGGAGGGAGCGCTTTGTATTTCCATTGACTGTTATAACACCGCGAGGTCCGGGCATCTTGAGCTTGAGATATGCGTAGTGTGGCACTGCATTGAGTCGAGCAAATGCGTTTCGTCCTAGCAGTGCATGATAACCAATGCGGAAGGGGACGATATCGAAGATTAACTCCTCACTTCGGAAGTTGTCCGGGGATCCGAAGACCACTTCAAGTGTGATTGAGCATGTACAACAGGCCTCTACACCTGGTATGACACCTTTGAAGGTGGTTTTGGTGGGTTTGATCCTTGAGGGATCGATACCCATTTTGCGCACTGTATCCTGATAGAGCAGGTTCAGGCTGGTGCCACCGTCCATAAGGACTCATGTGAGGTGGAATCCGTCAATGATAGGGTCAAGGACCAGTGTGGCTAAGCCGCCATGACAGATATTGGTCGGATGGTCCCTGCGATCAAAGGTGATCGGACAGGAAGACCATGGGTTGAACTTTGGGGCGACTGGCTCCATCGCGTAGACGTCCCTTAGTGCATGCTTCCGCTCCCGCTTGGGAATATGGGTGGCGTATATCATATTTACCGTTTTCAATTGGGGAGGAAATTTCTTCTGCCCTCCTGTGTTCGGTGGCCGGGGCTCTTCGTCGTCGTCAATATGAAGCCCCTTTTCCTTATTTTCAGCATTCAACTTGCTGGCCTGTTTAAATACTCAACATTCTTTGTTGGTGTGGTTGGCTGGTTTATCGGGGGTGCCATGGATTTGATATGAGCGATCGAGTATGTGGTCCAGACTGGACGGGCCCGGATTGTTTCTCTTAAATGGCTTCTTCCATTGACCGGACTTAGAGCCACTGAATCCGGCATTGACGGTTGTGTCTTTAGCGTTGTTGCTATTATTGCGATGCTTGTGTCTATTCCTCCGAGGCTTGCCATTGCTATCTCTGGCATTTGAAGTGCCAGGATTTCTTACTGTGTTGTTGCTACGAGCCAACTAACTGTCCTCGCCAGCACAAAAGCGGGTCATGAGTGTCGTAAGGGCTGCCATGGATTTCGGCTTCTCTTTGCCGAGGTGTCAGGCAAGCCAATCATCGCAGATGTGATGCTTAAAGGCCGCTAGGGCTTCAGCATCCGGACAGTCGACAATTTAGTTCTTTTTAGTTAAGAACCGAGTCTAGAATTTCCTGGCTGACTCTCCGGGCTGTTGGGTTATGTGACTTAATTCATCAGCGTCCGGCGGTCGCACATAAGTGCCCTGGAAGTTGTCAAGGAATGCGTCTTCCACGTTCTCCCAACTGCCAATGGAGTTTGCCGGCAGACTATTCAGCCAATGCCGAGCCGGTCCCTTGAGCTTTAATGGGAGATACTTGATGGCATGTAGGTCATCACCATGGGCCATGTGAATGTGGAGAAGGAAATATTCAATCCATACCGTGGGGTCTGTTGTCCCATCATATGGTTCGATGTTTACGGGTTCAAACCCTTCTGGGAACTCATGCTCCATTACTTCGTCAGTGAAGCATAGGGGGTGTGCGGCACCTCTATGCCGGGCTACATCGTGACGCAGTTCCAATGAGTCTGGTCTGCTATATTCGGCCCAGGCGGATTTGTATTTAGTATATCCGGCGTGGCGGTCATTGTCACGTGTTAAGGCGTGCCCCCGCGATCCATAGATCGATCTTGACTGTCCTGCTTTGCTTTTCAAGTCGTCTCGCAGGTCATGCGTGTAGCCCCGGGCCTTCGTGTTTTTGTTTGATTGGCGACGGGGTTTGGGCTGGTGTTTGGGCTGATATGCCGCTTTGTCTGGCCATGAGGTGGTTGGATGCGCATCCAGCGCTGGTAGTGTAGGATCTAATGCCTCGTCCTTGAATTGAGGTAACAACCTGCGCCTCGGGTAGCTTTTGGTTGGGCGGTTGAGTCCGTATTCCTCGGCTGCCAGGACCTCAGTCCATCTGTCAGTGAGCAGATCTTGATCAGCTTGAAGCTGCTGCTGTTTTTTCTTCAGGCTCTTTGCAGTGGCTATAAGCCGGCGCTTGAAGTGCTCCTGCTCGACTGGATCCTCAGGCACGATAAATTCTTCATCGCCGAGGCTCACCTCGTCTTCGGAGAGGGGCATGTAATTGTCATCCTCCGAGTCTTCATCCATTGCCTGTTCATCGAGGCTAGCTTGCCCGTCCACCCGTCCGGCCTGCTCGAAGCTTGGCTGGTCGTGATTGTTTTCACCTTCGGCATCATCCGGAGTGCTATTGTCTCTTGTGCTGGTATCGCTGTTTTTCCTATGGCGGGATTTGGAGCGGCGCCAGTAACGTTGGCTCTTTGGTTGCTTCTCAAGAGGATCACCCTCTGTTGCATCCTTTTGACCCTCGCCAATGTCTTCTTTGGGTGTGTCCACCATGTATATATCATATGATGAGGTGGTATTCCAGCGCCATGTGGGCGATGGTTCCTGTTCTTCTCCGTCATCGTCATCCATACCGTCGGTGTCTTCGGAGTCAAAATCAAGCATGCCGGTTAAGTCATCGACAGTGGCTTTTAAATGGGTGGTGGGTGGGCAGCGAATTCCTTCGTCGTACGCTTCCCACTTGAGCCAGACATAGTTCGGCCAAGAGTCTCCTGACAGGGAGAGAGATTTTAGTGAGTTTAGCACATCGCCCAAGGGTGAGTGCTGAAAGATATCCGCGGAGCTAAACTCCATGATCGGTGCCTAGTCAGATCCGATGGGCACGGATACACGCGGTTCGGAGCCTATGACCGGAGACGAGTCCGAGGGTCCGATGACACAGACCTCCATGGAACTGAGATCCGTGATCGGCTCTATCGTCGCTGAGTGTGCGGCCTCCATGGCGGGGTCCATACACCCGTCCTCAAACGACAGGATCTGCTCTGGATTTAAAGCCGGGGTAGCTGCAGGTGTGATCTCCCGAACACCGTCCAATGGCAAATCTAAGTCATGCTCATCGTGACTGTAGGGCGCACCTGTCATGGGCTCGAATCCGTCGAAGATCAAGCCTCCGCGGATATCGGCGGTGTAGTTCAGGCTTCCAAACCTGACCTGATGGCCAGGGGCGTAGCTATCGATCTGCTCCAGATGGCCAGCGAGTTGGCCCGCAGTGCGAAGCCGCCGAATACAGAGATTTGTCCGGGGAGGAAAACCTCACCCTGGACCGCATCGTTGTAGATGATCGAAGGGGCCATCAAGCCTTATGGGGACGACACAGTGAAACTCTCAATGAAAGCACCAGTGTCGGTGTCAAAACCGGCGGATCTCGGGTAGGGGGTCCCGAACTAGGCGTCTAAGGCTAATGGTAACAGGAGGCGGGGGACACAATGTTTACCCAGGTTCGGGCCCTCTCTATGGAGGTAATACCCTACTTTCTGCTTGATTGATCTTGATGATATGAGTATTACAAGAGTTGATCTACCACGAGATCGTAGAGGCTAAACCCTAGAAGCTAGCCTATGATTATGATTGTTGTTGTCCTACGGACTAAACCCTCCGGTTTATATAGACACCGGAGGAGGGCTAGGGTTACACAGAGTCGGTTACAGAGAAGGAAATCTACATATCCGAATTGCCAAGCTTGCCTTCCATGCAAAGGAGAGTCCCACCCGGACACGGGACGAAGTCTTCAATCTTGTATCTTCATAGTCCAACAGTCCAGCATAAGCATATAGTCCGGCTGTCCGAGGACCCCCTAATCCAGGACTCCCTCACCCCCCCGAGGTGTATGCTCTTAACTTGGCATGGTTATCTTGCTCATATCGTGCATATGGTGTCTTGCCTTGCTATGTCATTTTCTTAGTTTAGACATTCTTTGTGTGAATGCCACCGGTTTAGTGTCTAATTACCATATATATGTGAATTATGCAATGCCATATTATTGCAAGGCATTATATATGTGAATTATGCAATGCTATATTATTGCAAGGCATTATGTATGTGAATTATGCAATGCCATGCTGTTTAGCCAAGCATCATATATGTGAATTATATCATGCCATCCTTTTTTATATCACGTATTCCATTTGTCGACAATTTTCTTATATTCAACTACTCTTCCTGTGCATCAGCCATTTGAATTGGTGATGGAAAAATCTGGAGTGAAAACAAGGTCTTTAGAGCAGACAATGCTACCTTCTGAAGCAGATATCTTGTGGGTTACAGATAGCTCCTCAGAGGAGGATTCAGAGACAGATGGCCAGTCCTATTTTCCCCCTAAGGTGTATGCCCAAACTTGGCAGCTTATATTGCTCATATCATGTGTATGGTGTCTTGCATTGCTTAGTTTTTACATCATGTACAAAATATTGAATGCCATCTGCTTAGTTTAGACATCATATATGCGATTGACATCTGCTGACTTGCTTAGTACATAAATCATATACAATATTTGAATTATATCATGACATCATGTTTACATAGACATCATGTATCTGAATTACGCCATGCCATCCCATTTAATAAATATAGCATATTAGTTATATAGTCTCATCCTGTTTAAATAGTCATCATATTTTGAATTGTCATTCTATCCGTGAATTATACCATGCCATCTAGTTTCCATAGACGACATGTATGTGAATTATAGCATGCCAACCACTTTAATAGACACATCATACAGTTATATCATGTCATCCTGTTTATATAGTCGTCATATTTTGAATTATGTCATTCTATCTCGTTTAGTTCGCCATCATATATGTGAAATTGTGTCATGCTATCCTGTTTAGTTAGCCATCATATATTTGAAGTTGTGTCATGCTATGTTGTTTGATTAGACAACATAAATGTTAATTGTTTCATGCCCTGTTTTATTCCCCACTATCCATTGCACCTGTCAATCATATAATGCCTGTACATTCAATTACTTTTCTTGTTTATCAACCATTTGAATTGGAGGAGGTGATGGCAGTATCTAAGGGAGTAAAAACACGGTCTTCAGAAAAGATAGTGCTACCGTCGATTTGGATAGAACTACGGTTGTACTTGCCCAAGAACCAGCCCCACCACACATAACCCAGACTCTTGCAGATTGTACCACTACCAAGTTCGATAGACAACTAGCTACACCTCTTCTAACCCCAACCCCAGTAGATAGTAACCCAGTTCCAGTTGACACAACACCGTCTCCACCACAGAGCACCCAAACACGAGCAGTTAGTAAGGAAACTGCAATGCCCAAAGCATGAGGACCACCAATTTGAACCCCGGCTCAACGCTTAAAGAAGAAGAATTGTTCTCAAGCCAAGTTCCGTAGCTATGGTCCATACTCCTTTGCTCTTGCATTACTGTATTTACTTATACCAACTAATTTCAAATTTGAAGGATGCAACTGAAACTCGAATGGCGCAATAGGTATGTTTTAAACCTGTTTCTTTAACTGGTTTGCTGTTGTAACTTGCTCTATGTTGATTTCAGTTTCAATTGAATAACCAGTTATGTTCTCATGTCATGCTGTGTGGTTTCCCGCACTTATATTCTGTCTATGTTGCTTTGTCTTAAATAGATATGATTTGAACCGTCCCTATCTTGATTTGCCAACATACACTAGAATGGTATAGACAATACAGTGACCATAGTACATAGATATATGTTTGTTTCATGCTGTTATCCTATCCACCTTACTGCTGAACTAGTTTACCAAAATGAGTTTCATATACAACATGGTAAACATGTGATGTGTCTGCTTGTTTCTTCCCATTTAGAATGCGGACAAAATATTGGAGAAGAGTACCTCGTTATGCAGTGGTAAAGGAAGTAATGCCGATAAGGTTCAAGATAGTGAGACATCCCTGTTAGTCTCCAAGAAAGTTGATAAAAACTATCTTGAAGATAGAGAGACAACCCCAAAGTCCTGTCTTGATGTAGTGTTTGAGTTACTGGCCACTACTGCTGGCACAAGCTCTTCGAACTCTCTGCCTGAATCAGTTTGGCTTCTTGAGTCCAACTTCAAGTTGAAAGACATCAACCAGATGTGCTGCAATGGGAAGCCGAAGGACTGAGGAAATCCCTGCAGAATTCAGATGCATACTTTCTGGTGCAACAGCAAGCGCTAGAGGATTTAAGTGCCAAACAAGAGAAAGTTAATAAGCTTGCTAAGCATCTTGCCAGCAGGTTGGGTACCCAGGATATTGTTTCTTGAGCTCTTCTGAAGGGGTTTCAGTTCTGGACTTGATTTGCTGCGGCGTTTATTTGCACTGGTCGCCAACTTTGACAACTAGTGTACGCGATATGCTGCTTTATTCCCTATATTTGCACTGGTGGCGAACTTTGATGCCCAGTGGATGTAATATGTGTAATAGCCATGATAGCCTAGCGTATGTTGCTTGCTTATTTATTTCCCTATTGTCTTGTTTATTTGTAGTCAATGATGTTCTTTTTCCGCGGTTTGCTAGTAGCCACAATAACCTATTTTTTAAAACTAGGCCACAATAACCATTGGCTACATATCTACTGTAGTGACCATGGGCCTTCTATGGGCCGTAGAAACAATGGGCCTTCTACGGGTCATAGAAACAGTGGGCCTTCTACGGGCCGTAGAATTAACGGGCCTTCTATGGGCCGTATGATCGATTGTCCAAACATGGGCCAATAACAGACCGCATTATGGGCCGTAAACGGGCTAGAGTTGGAATCGTCCATTCATGGGCCGACCATAATAGGCCATCGTTAATCGGCCGTATTTGATGACGCTAAGAAAATGGCCCAACAGATTAATGGGCCAAAAACGGGCCGACTTTAAGCACGGGCTGAATTTGGCCCACAACCGGAATAGACCAGTAATGGACCGTAAGTAATTGAATGCTGCAAACCAGCCCAAGAATAAATGGGCCATGAGAAGGCTGAAAGATAACACGGGCTAGAAACGGCCCAATGGAATAATGGGTCGTTCATGGGTATAAAGCGATACACTGTTCATTACGGGCTGGTTTGACCACGGGCCGTTAATGGGACAAGAGTTACAAAGGGCCTCATACGGGCCAAAAGACATCATGGGGCATACATGGGCCGAAAGATACAACGGGATGGAATCATATTGGACAGCCCAGATGACACTACTGGGCCAGATTCAGATAGGCCATAACAGGTCGCAAGTTAGCGTGCTGTAAATGGGCTATATGCGAACAAGCCATTAACAGGCTTTTCATGGGCCGGCCTGCCACTGAGGGAGTCCTGGACTAAGGGGTCCTTGGACAGCCGGACTGTATACTTTGGACGGACTGTTGGACTATGAAGATACAAGATAGAAGACTTCTTCCTGTGTCCGGATGGGACTCTCCTTTGCGTGGAAGGCAAGCTTGGCGATTCGGATATGTAGATTCCTTTCTCTGTAACCGACTTTGTGTAGCCCTAGCTCCCTCCGGTGTTTATATAAACTGGAGGGTTTAGTCCGTAGGACAACAGTCATAACCTCGTAGGCTAGACTTCTAGGGTTTAGCCATTACGATCTCGTGGTAGATCAACTCTTATAATACTCATATTCATCGAGATCAATCAAACAGGAAGTACGGTATTACCTCCATAGAGAGGCCTGAACCAGGGTAAACATTGTGTGCCCCGCCTCCTATTACCATTAGCCTTAGACGCACAATTCGGGACCCCCTACCCGATATCCTCCGGTTTTGACACCGACATTGGTGCTTTCATTGAGAGTTCCACTGTGATGTCGAAGATAGGCTTGATGGCTCACCTTGTTGTCAAGGACAACAGCACCTCCGGGGGAGCCCTGGCATCAGGCCAAACCCTCCGGCTGGGCGGCTTTACCATGACCGCTTGTTCGGCCGTCGGGACAACAATGACTTCTCGGGCCATTGAAAATTGCCTCCGCATCAACAAAGAATACTCTGAACAGATGGATCTGACGGAGTTGTCATCTTTAAACAAACTCCTGGATCGCATAGCCGCCTTGGGATTTGCTACGGACTATGATCGGATTGGGCTTAAACCCGATCACAGAGAAATTGAGTCTCCACCGGTCACCCATCAAATAGCTGTAGTGGAGGAGCAGTGTGATGACTCTTCCCCTCTATTGAGGACAAACTATGTTCGGATCTCCGAGCTCACAGAGCCGGATACTCGCCTACGGGAAGACATGCCCCGTATCCCAAACCTAGAACCGGATTGTGGGCCTGAAAAATTGGTTGATATCCCGGAGTCCGAACTGTTAAGCTCGTAAGTTTCTCAAACTACAGATCCCAGATTGGGCCAGGGTTCGGACTTAAATCCACCCACCCACCCAGATATAAGCGATCTTACCTACATCAGACAGCAGCCCCGGGAAACGGTCCATCACTTTTGGGCCAGATTCCTCCTTGTCAAGGACAAGATCAAATACTGCCGCGATGAAGACGCAATCTCATTATTTTGCAAAAATTGCACGGACAAGGGAATCCTCAATGCAATCAATCACCGTCATGTATCACACTTTGCTGACTTGGCAACCAAAGTACAGAAGTACTGCGCAATGGAAAGCGCTTGGAAAACCAGGCAACCTCTTGGGAACCACCGGTTTCCACTAAACCCCTCGTCCGGACAAAAAGGACGCACCCTTGTCGGTCGCCCAATCCAATAACAAAAAATCAAAGTCCATTATGGGGCGCGGAACTATTCTGGAGGGATGGCTCGATAGGCCGTGCAAGATACACACAACACCGGATATTGTACCAACCCACAGCTTTAGAGCATGTTGGATACTTCGGTAGGTGGCCAAGAGCGGCGAGGATCTCCTCACCAAAAATACCGCACAACAACATCCCACGGAAGACAACAACCCTACAGTGCTGACAGTCTTCGAGACTTTCGCCTCAAACAATAGGCGCGAAAGGGCACTCCGCTGCCTCGTCGAAGTCTGCCAAGTTGCAACAATAAACCCCTGGAATGACACGGCCATAACTTTCAATGCCAGTGACGAACCAAAATTCAGAGCAGCCCAGGCAACTGCCACATTGGTCCTCAGTCCAATTGTGGACGGATTTTGGCTCACCAAAGTGCTCATGGACAGAGGCAGCAGACTAAACCTCATTTACGAGGAAACTCTCAACAAAATGGAAATAGATAGGAGCCGAGTTGAGCAAAGTAGCACGACCTTCTGAGGAATTATTCCTAGTCGGGAGGCACGATGTGCGGGAAAAATCACACTTGACGTGGTATTCGACACGCCGGAGAATTATCGATCCGAAGAGATAACCTTTGAAGTGGCCCCTTTTAATAGTGGATATCATGCCCTTTTAGGGCGAGATGCATTTGCAAGCTTCCAAGCTATACCCCATTACGGGTACATGAAGCTCAAGATGCCCGGGCCCAATGAAATCATCACTCTTGCAAGTGATCCGGACATAGCACTCACCACCGAAAACAAAACTGCTGCCTTGGCTCTTGAGGCATTGTCTGAAGCCCTCGCGGCTGAAGAATTAACCGCATTGCGCTCCACGGTGGATAGGGATGACGTGATACTTGATAAGTGATCCAAATCCACCTCCTTCAAACCAGCAGACGAAATAGTCAAATTCTAGGTCCACCCAACGGACTCCACGAAGATAGCATCCATCGGGGCGCAGCTGGACCTCACGGTCGACACCGCACTGCGGGTGTTCCTACGCGAAAACTGGGTCATATTCGCCTGCCACCCTTCTGACATGCCAGGAATCCCACACAGGCTAGCTGAACATAGTCTAAATATATTGAAGGGATACAAGCCAGTCAAGCAAACATTACGTCACTTTTCCGAACCCAAACAATAGGCCATGGGAGAGGAGCTAGCCAAGTTACTCAAGGCCGGATTCATCAGAGAGATAAAACACCCGGACTGGCTAGCAAACCTGGTGATGGTACCAAAGAAGGATAAATCCTGGCGCCTATGCGTCGATTTCAAAGACCTCAACAAGGATTGCCCTAAGGATCCTTTTCCCCTCCCCCGCATTTATCAGATCATCGATGCTACCGCAGGACACGACTCACTGTGTTTCCTCGACGCATACTCCGGATACCATCAAATGAAGATGAAGGCGTCCGATCAAGACGCAACAACATTTATCACACCATACGGGCCTTTCTCCTTCAACACTATGCCTTTCAGGCTTAAAAACGCCGCCACCAATCAACGCATGATTCAAACATGCCCGGAGAAACAAATTGGTAAGACAGTTGATGCATACATGGATGATGTAGTCATCAAAACTAAGCACGTCGAATCCTTAATAGACGATCTGCGTCTGACATTCGACAACCTCCGAACATATGACATCAAGCTCAATCTGAAAAAGTGTGTTTTCGGTGTTCCTGCTGGAAAACTTCTGGGCTTCATCATTTCCAATAGAGGAATTGAGGCAAACCCAGCTAAAATCTAAGCTTTGTCACAGTTGGCTACGCCAACAGACCTTAAACAGGCCCAAAAATTATCCGGATGTGTGGCAGCTTTAAGCCGCTTTATCTCCAGACTAGGAGAAAAGGCATTGCCGCTCTATCGCCTTCTCTGATGCACCGATCACTTCGAGTGGACGAATGTGGCAACGGACGGATTGGAAGAAATAAAAGCCCTTCTAGCAAGCAACCCAATCATGGCCGCGCCAAACATCAGCGAACCCATGTTATTATACATATCGGCCACACACCAAGTTGTGAGTGTGGTGCTCGTCATCGAACGAGAGGAGGATGGACACAAATTCCCGCTCCAGACGCCGGTATACTATGTATCCACTGTCCTCACACCATGCAAATCCCGGTACTCACATTACCAAAAAAATAGCATACGCTGTCTTCATGGCATCCCGGAAGCTACGACACTACTTTCAAGAGTGCTCAATAACAATGGCCCCCGAAGTACCTCTCAACAACATAATAAACAACCGCGACGCTATGGGCCGGATTGCCAAGTGGGCCATTGAGCTCCTCCCATTCGACATATCATACAAACCGTGTCGGGCCATTAAATCCCAGGTATTGGCCGACTTCATCGCTGAATGGACATAGGCTGAACTCTCTAAAGAGTACGACACATATTACAACTGGGTCATGCACTTCGACGGCTCCAAAATGCTGGCAGGCCTAGGGGCAGGCATTGTCCTAACATACCTTATCGGAGATACTGTTCAGTACATCCTACAAATATTATTCACGGACTCCAACAATGTAGCCGAATACGAAGCCTTATTGCATGGTCTTCGGATGGCCGTCTCCGTGGGCATACAACGCCTAGAAGTGCGTGGGGATTCAAACCTCGCAATATCTCAAATAAATGGAGATTTCGATGCCAAAGATCCGAAGATGGCAGCTCACCGTAACGTCGTTCTCAAAATGTCGGCTCGCTTCGAGGGGCTTGAGTTTCACCATGTGGCTCGAGAAAGTAATCAAGCGGCAGATGTCCTTGCTCGCATCGGTGCTAAGCGTGAACCCATCCCACCTAACATATTTTTGGAAAGGCTCTTCAAGTCATCTATGGTGTGGCAGGGGGAGAGCGGCAATACCAATCCGGATCCACAGACAAATCCAGATTCCGAACACACCGACATCATCAGGGGCTCAACCACCAAAATTACACCGTCGTCCCATATCATCATGGCAGTCATTGCCCCATGGACTGAATCATTCTTGGCCTACCTTAATAGGCGAGAATTTCCTGAGGATCAGAATGAGGCATGCTGCATTGTGCGGCAATCTAAAGCCTACAAGGTTCATGAGGGCATCAAGCTCGACTACGCCTCCTTCTATCACCCACAAACCAACGACCAAGTCGAACGAGCCAATGGTCTTATTATGAGCGGCATTAAACTAAGACTAGTGAGGTCTTTGAAAGAATCAGACAAGCATTGGGTGGAGGAGCTCGACTCCGTACTCTGGGGGCTGTGGACCACGCCCAATCGTTCAACCAGATATACACCTTTCTTCATGGTGTACGACGCGAGGCCGTGTTGCCCTGCGACATTATTCATGACTCACCTCGAGTGCGCATGTATGAAGAGAGAGAAGCCGAGCTTGATCGGCAGGATAACTTAGATGCCCTGGAGGAGGAGCGCGATGTCGCAAAAGCCCGTTCCGCATTCTACCAACAACAGGACCGCAAATATCAAAGCAGAGAAGTACAGGCCAAGACTTATAATGTTGGCGAACTCGTTCTACGCTTGCCAGAGAAGAAAAATGACAAACTCAAGCCCAAGTGGGAGGGTCCCTTCATCATTGACAAAGTTCTCATCGGAGGAGCGCACCACCTGTGCGATGCATCAGACAACCGCCTAGATCTGAACCCATGGAACGCGGCCAGACTCCGAAGATTCTATGCCTAGCGCCAGACTCTTCGTTCGTCCCCTTTCTGCCCTTTTTGTTTCCATTATTTATTTTTCTCTGTTTTCACCTTTCTTTTTTATAGTTGTAAAGCTTTCGTACGGCTAAACCGTACACCTACGATGCATACAATTCTTAATATTTATGCCAATTATACCTAGGGGCTTCTCGTACAGAAGCTTATTATTATTTTCCGAGCATCAAGGTCACCACATATGTGTCTTCTTCATGTATGTACCTTTTCTTCCCCATTATATGCATCGATATGACTTAAGTTTTGGCCAAGCTGGGTTGCCTGGCTCTTGTGCTTATGCCCTACGTTCTCGTTAGTTCGGCTAGGGCATAAAGGGAGCACCTCTGTGATTGTTACTGCCGGGTCATCCGGATGTGTACCTCAGGCTGGGTGAAGCCGAAAGCTAGCGTTCTTAAGGGAATATTCGGTCAACGGACTAAAGATGTTTTTATTTGTCACATTATGAACCCCCAGATGTTATGTACGATGTGATTTTCTCAATCACAGTCCAGACGTGCACGTTAAACGCATGTCGACCCAGGGAAAGGAACCCTTAACGGAACTATTCTCTCTGGAAGATGTTTCTTACTATCAAAATGTAATATAACATAACTAGTTGGATACTTGTCTGTTCAAGCAACTATGACCCCTATGCCTGGTTTCCACGCATACCCCGATTTACATTACCGAGCGGGTATTCGGAAGCACTCCGCACCTTCGGGTCCAGAGGTTGAAGCAAAAAGGTCCGCCATGACAAGCATTTTACAATTCAGCTAGAGACATAATTTGTCAAATGAAGTACATAGTCACTTAGACTCAAACACTTCTTCCTCTATGCCATCCAACAGGCTATCTAGCCTACAATCCTATTGGGAATACTTGGCGGCTACTTGTACCTGGTCGTATACCAAACTAATGGGGATCTCTTCTCCTTTTAACCCTACCGGTCCGACCCGGGCCATGTGATTCGGGTCGAGTTTGGTATACCGAGTTTTCACCATTGCCCAGGCCTCTCATGCACCTTCCGGGTAGGCCGATATCTTCCATAATCGGAAGTGCCACCATTCTCCCTTGAGTAGTTGTACAAGCCCCTCCATACTTCCTGGAGGGGAGTTAGATGACCACAAGGCCTTGACAATACTTTGCATTGCCTGCCGAGCTCGCTCACGCATTTGCGACAGCTCTTGTAGTAGATCGCTCGACGATCCGGACACCTCCTCTTTGGGACGGCCTGTCAATATACCTACAGACATATTTATTGTCAGTTTCTTTCCTTGCTGAACTATGTAAAGTTAAGTCTGAACACATACTAAACATGCCGCCTCGCAGCTTCTTAATCTCCTTCACGGAGTCAGCCAGCGGGGCCCGCACATCTTTTAGCTCTTTGCCGAGCTTAGTGTTGGCATCTTGGAGTTTGTTCTTCTCCGCCCTGACCTATGTCAGGATATGTTCGCCCGCGGCCAGTTGCCTTTGAGCTCCTGGACCTCCCGCTTGTGCGACCTTCGGTGCCTCTATCATAAGATTTGCACCTGTATTAATACTCCTAGTATATGATCATGTTTTCTCGATAGAGGGACACATTACCAGACGATGCCTTCTTGGATTTCTCTAGTTCGGTGGTAGCAACAATTAGCTGGGCTTGACACTCCTTCAGCTCTTGAGACAACAGGTCATTCTTCTCTTTGAGCACCTGGGTATACAACGATCCTTAAATCAGTTGTTTAAACTGCTTCAAGTCTCGGGGGCTACTGGTATATAAATATCATAATTGTGCAAGTATGAACTTACCCTCATATCTTTAAAATACTGATCTGTGGCTCTGGAAAGCCCATCTCGAGCAGCACGGATGTATGCATCACCCGAGTTGAAGGCATTGAAAGCCTCTTCTAAAAAACCAGGGTTGCAAAGAGCGGCCCGCCGGTGCCGATGGTTCATGGCGCTTTCCACTTTGGAGTTTGTGGCGGATACCTTATCCGAATCCTCCGCAGAAGGACAATCTGGTGTCGCTCCCGCGTTAGCCTCAGCCCTCATGACAGGGTCCGGAATCCGGCTAGTAGAGGCATGACCGGCAGGATCCCCGGACACAGTCCGGCGAATGTTTTTCTTGATAAGACACAACGGATAATGTCATACTTTAAGATGAAGACCATGGGACATATTTAAAACCATGCCTCTTTAATGAAGGCTCAGCCATATCTCTATTTGCCTTCCTCTTCGAAGGCCTGCCCGTTGTAGGTGCTGCCTTCTTGCGCATCGCCTCAGGTGCAGCGTGGCGCGCTGATCGCCTCCCCTTTAGAGAATAATACAGTGCGGTGGGTAAGGCGGAAGGGGGAAATTATCCCAAAGGACAAGTATCCTAATTACTTACATGCGACGCAGGGAGGAGACCGGGATAGTCAGCAATGATGGCCACTTCGGTGCCGTGACAGATCGCCTGGTAAAACACCCCTTCCCCAAGGTCCACGAATATATCCGGATCCTCTTCGAATCCAGGATCAAGGGCCTGGTTGTGGTCCTCTGGCTGCAGTGCGGGGCTGTGGATCTCCCTGGTGACTTTCCGCCATTCCTGTTATAAATGACGGATTAATATTTATGAAAAAGTATTCAAGGAGTTGATGGAGTAAAGTAGTGGGACAAAAACTCACCCAGCTGGGAGGGTTGTACATGGAAAATCCATCCCTGGGCTTAATGAGGATGAACTCCTCCTCCTCCCCTTCGTATAATCCGGACAATATTTTCGCCAAAGCAGCATAAGTGTCCCGACCCTTCCGACCATAGTGGGTGGCATCATCTTCTTGGTATTGGAGGGGCTGAAGCCCTCGCGTTATGGATATCGCCATAATCTCGACTATTGACAATCCGGATTGAGCGAGCATCTTTATCTTGCTCATCAGTTGGTGGACTTCCATGCTATCTTCCTCCCTGGGGCTCCGAGGATGCCAGCTGAGGCGCTTCTTCAATTTAGTACTTGAATATTTGGGAAGACCCCTCCGGATTGGGTAAGGAAGGGAGACGTCTTCAACATAAAACCATTCGGAAGGCCATTCGTCGGATGCCTTCTTCGGCGTACCGGATAGGTATCCGGTCCCGGCGATGCGCCATATCTCGGCTCCGCCCACTTGGAATATTGATCCCTCCTCATTACGAGGGACGAGGCAGAACAACTTCTTCCATAGCTAGAAATGGGTCTTGTGACCCAGGAATACCTCGCAAAGAGCCACATAACCCGCGATATGTAGCATGGAGGCAGGTGTAAAGTTGTGCAGTTGGAGGCCAGAGTGCTCCAAAAGCCCTCGGAGGAATGGATGGATTGGAAATCCAACGCCTCTCAACAAATAGTGAACAAAACATACTCGTTCCCCCCTGAATGGGTTGGGGGACTTCTCCGCCTGCTCCCCACCATCGAAAGAAGCCAATCCGGCTCGAATGGGGACTAGATCTGCGGGGGGAAGAAATCCCTGGATCTGCAGCTTGACCAGTTGGCCGTGGGATACGGAACACTTTACCCAATCACCCTGTTTGGGGCCGTGAGTGTGCGAGGAAGAGCTGGGAGCGCTAGCCATGTTGGGGTGGTTTCGGCGGGCAATCTCAGAGGATTCCTTTATTAGGGGAGATGGTGTGGGTTAGATCTGAAGGTCCCTGTTTCCTTAAATAGACAATTTTCTCATGGGGTCAAGGTGGTAAATGCAAAAATGCCCCAACCTCTCGCATTCGCTCGACACGTGGAAGCTGAAATCATGACGGTGCAGAAGCCGAGGAGCGCGACTTTAAATGGAAAGCAGAATATTGCTCTTTAAGTCAGGTACATTGAAGTATTCGGAGAAGGAACCCGCCTTGCAATGCCGAAGACGATCTGCGCGTCGGACTCATTGTCATTGAAGCCTGGTTCGGGGGCTACTGAGGAAGTCCAGGACTAAGGGGTCCTCAGACAGCCGGATTGTATACTTTGGCCGGACTATTGGACTATAAAGATACAAGATAGAAGACTTCTTCCCGTGTCGGGATGGGACTCTCCTTTGCTTGGAAGGCAAGCTTAGCGGTTCGGATATGTAGATTCCTTTCTCTGTAACCGACTTTGCGAGCCCTAGCCCCCTCCGGTGTCTATATAAATTGGAGTGTTTAGTCCGTAGGACAACAATCATAACCTCATAGGTTAGACTTCTAGGGTTTAGCCATTACGATCTCGTGGTAGATCAACTCTTGTAATACTCATATTCATCAAGATCAATCAAGCAGGAAGTAGGGCATTACATTCATAGAGAGGGCCTGAACCTGGGTAAACATTGTGTCCCCCGCCTCCTGTTACCATTAGCCTTAGACGCACAGTTCGGGACCCCCTACTCGAGATCCGCCGGTTTTGACACCGCTAGCCACCTTTTGACCAAGTCAAACGGGCTGGCCTTTTGATCGGAATGGGCCACTGTTGGGCTGATCCATGTGTTAACGTATCATAAGTGGGTCCAGCCCACTCGCTGGATGACATCTCCCAATGAGGAGTTCACATGTGTTTCTTTCGGCTAATGAGAATTTTACACGTGGAAAATCACCATTGGTCATTGCTGTTAACGGGTTATCGGATCTAAAACCGTACCCGATAGCTTAACATCGACCCGTTACGGTGGATGCCATGTGTCGGTTACCCTTGACCAAAACACTTCCATGACGTGCCATTAATCGTCATGGAAGTGAACACTTTCGTGATGATAATTTTGGTATTGTCATGGAACACTTCTACGACAGCACAGGTATGACTATCTTGATTCTGTCATAAAATCATCATGGATGTACATACATGACAGAAAACGTGACCTAATGTGACAAACACGTATCATCACGGAAGTGTTTTTTTGTAGTGTTATCATCCTCAGTCTAGTGGTCAAGTAGAATTAAGCAATAGGGAAATAAGACTGATCTTGCAAAAGACTATCAATAGATCTAGAAAAAATTGGTCTAAGAAACTTGATGATGCACTATGGGCTTATAGAACTGGATATAAAACCCTATGGATATGTCTCCATATAAAATGGTTTATGGAAAAGCATATCAGTTACCTCTGGAACTACATAAAGCATATTGGGCAATTAAAGAGCTCAACTATGATTTCAAACTTGCCGGTGAAAAGAGGTTATTTGACATTAGCTCACTTGATTAATGGAGAACCCAAGCATATGAGAATGCCAAATTGTTTAAAGAAGAAGTTAAAAGATGGCATGACAAAAGGATACAAAAGTGTGAATTCAATGTAGGTGACCATGCCTTGCTATACAACTCTCGTTTAAAATTTTTGCAGGAAAACTTCTCTCTAAGTGGGAATGTCCTTACATTATCGAGGAGGTTTATCATTCCGGTGCCATCAAGATCAACATCACCGAAGGCACTAACCTGAAGGAAGTAAATGAGCAAAAAATAAAATATTATTTCTTAGGTACTCCCATAAATGTTGAAACCAATATTATTAGTACCATAACACCGGAGGAGTACATAAGGGAGACCTACAGAATGTTCCAGACCCCCGTAAAGGAATAAGTATGTGATACAATAAGTAAACCGACTCCAAAACTTTTCCAATGGCAATTTTACTCTGTTTTGGAATATTTAAAAAATTAGGAAAATAAAAAGTAGTCCGAATAGTGCATGAGGAGGCGACAAGCCCTGGGGGTGCGCCCTACCCCCCTGGGCGCGCCTCCTAGGCTTTTGGCCACCTCGTGTGCCATCTGGACTCCCTTTTCTGGCAGAACACTTCTTTTGGTCGGTGAAAAATCATTATATAATCTCCCGATTGTTTTGACCACCCTATCGCGGCAAAATCCTCTATTCTTTTGTTTAGCTAATTCTGCGGTAAATTTGGAGTAAGATGTCTTTGCAAGAGTCGGTCAGTGAGAGTCGTGTATCTCATCCGATGCCAGACCAAAGAGCATACAATGAAGCTGACCACTTTGGGTGGTCAACAAAGGAAGAGATGGAGGCTGACCTGAAAAGAGTGGATGCCATGGAGGAGGATCAAGAAGCTACCTCTTGCCCTCAACCTAGATCCATACTTGAGGAACTCTAGAGATCTGCAATATCAGATTCTGTCATACCTCCCAACGCTAGATTTCTCTTTTATGATAACATGAAAAAGAGTGTTGCTTTTCCCCCGCAGCCAGGAAGCATCCATCGGTGATCGGAGCTCTAGCTGTCATAGGCAAAATCTGGAAGGAAATCATGGATCTCAAACACCAAGTCAATATGCTCGAGGAAGAAAATAGCATCCTGAAAGGTATTATCGCCAAGAAGATTGCATCACCCCCTCCTAAGAAAGATACCTAAGTACATGGGTATGAGCACTCCCCTTTGCAATTGCCAAGCTTGGGGGAGGTGCCCCGGTATCGTATCACCATCACATCTTTACCTTTATCGTTTTTCTTAGTTCAATCCTTTCAGTTATATCTTGATCTAGTAGAATAAAAGTTTTTAGTATGATCTAGCTTTGAGTTTTGCTTTGTGTTCTATCTATGTAACTGAAAGCACAAGTGCTCCCTCGGTGATTTCGGTAATTAATGTCAACATATCTCATGTTGGACTAATATTTCTACCTAGTATATTTCAGATAAGTTCAACATTGGAGTGGCATGGACAAGAGGATGTGGAACCCCTTCAAGATGATAAGGACAAACTTTGGTAAAAGCTCAAGACTCTACATTTTCATTTTAGTGATCCAAGATCACATTGAGTCCATAGGAAAGCCAATACTATTAAAAGGGGATGAGGTGTTGCTAAATGGCTTGCTTGCTCAAAGTGCTCAGTGATATGCTCCAAAACGCTCAGCCACTTTCTCATTTCCACATATGTCCTAAACCTAAAAGTCAAACTGGCCCCACCAATTTGATCTATCCACCGCCACCGAGTTCAATTGACATAGCCACTGCCAAACCCTAATCAGTTCGGTCTCACCGATGGGATCTCGGTCTCACGAGATGGGCTTCCAAACTTCCTACTGCCTGTTGTAACAATTTCGGTTCCACCGAGTTTGTGCAATCGGTCCCACCGAGTTTGCTTGACCAATTCTCTGTTTGCTAATTACCAAAATCAGTCTCACCGAGTTTGTGTCATCGGTCAAACCGATTTGAGGTTTTACCCTAACCCTCGCACATCGGTCCCACCGAGTTGACCTTCTCGGTCCTACCGAAAATCTAACGTTCATATTTTGACCTGAATCGGTTTGACCGAGTTTTACCATTCGGTCTCATCGAGTTTGGGAATCTATGTGTAACGGCTAGATTTTGTGTGGAGGCTATATATACCCCTCCACCCATTCTTCATTCGTGGAGAGAGCCATTAGAACGTGCCTACACTTCCAGCATGCATTTTCTGAGAGAAAACTACCTACTCATGTGTTGAGACCAAGACATTCCATTTGAACCACAAGAATCTTCATCTATAGCCTTCCCCAAGTTGCTTTCCACTCAAATCATCTTTCACCCATAGCCAGATATATGAGAGAGAGAGAGAGAGTTGAGTGTTGGGGAGACTATCATTTGAACCACAAGAGCAAGGAGTTCATCATCAACACACCATCTATTACCTTTTGGAGAGTTGTGTCTCCTAGATTGGTTAGGTGTCACTTGGGAGCCTCCGTCAAGATTGTGGAGTTTAACCAAGGAGTTTGTAAGGGCAAGGAGATCGCCTACTTTGTCAACATCTACACAAGTGAGTCAAGTCCTTCGTGGACGATGGCCATGGTGAATAGAAAAGGTTGCTTCTTCGTGGACCCTTCTAAGTGGAGCCCTCCATGGACTCGCGCAACCGTTACCCTTCGTGGGTTGAAGTCTCCACCAACGTGGATGTATGATAGCACCACCTATCTGAACCATGCTAAAAATCTCCGTGTCACCAATTGCGTTTGCACACTCCAAGCCGATCCCTTTACTTTCTTGCAAGTTGCATGCTTTACTTTCCGCTGCTCATATACTCTTTGCGTGCTTGCTTGAATTGTATTGTGAATGTTTGAAATTGTGCTAATTTCCAACCTCAACTTGAAAAACTTAAAAACTGCTATCTTTGCTTATTGAGGGTCTAAACACCCCCCTCTATACAGCTCTTCTTGGTTGCTTTGGTTTAATCACCATTGGAGGAAGATGGATGAGTCTACATTGGGGAGTCCTAGACATAGAGTGCCTATGTTTGATGGGTAGTTCTTTAGTGAGTGGAAAAATGTGATGCTTGGAATTTTTCATGAATATCACTTGAACAAGTACATTACTCCTCCTTCTGAACCCCTTGTTGACCCCTTGCATCGTACCCATGATGAGTCTCTTGACATGATTCGCAATCTTTGAACTATCAATCTTATCACTAGAGGTTTGCCTAGAAATTTGATTGGTCACTTGCCAACTTTTGATTTGTGCTTATATTACATGGAGATTTCTTGAGGAACAATTTCCAGACTATTCCTTGGAAAACTTAGATGAGATTCTTCATAAGTCTATTGCTTTGAATAAGATGAATCCCAATGATTCTAAGTTTGGAGATTGTTTATTTGAGCTTCGTGACCTTATGCATGCCAAAGGAGATGTTGGAATTATTATCAATATCATTTCTGAAGCTATTAGAATTCATAGAGATGAACATTGTCAAAATCATATATCTAATGAATCATTCTCTCTAGGAAATGATCATTTGCAAGACAATGTTGAACATGGATACTATGATGAGGATGATAATAGTGACCTTGATCTTGAAGAGTCTATGTGACACTTTGGTCTTATGGCTAACCTTCGCGGCTACATGGCTGGAGGAAAGGAATGGGTTCTTGATAGTGGATGTACCGATCACATGGCCGGAGACAAAGATATGTTTCGTGAGCTTGCTAAAAATGATGGCCCTCGAAAGTATGTCACTTTTGGTGATAACTCAAAGGGTAAGGTGGTTGGCCTCGGTAAGGTGGACATTTCGCATGATAGCTCCATACAAAATGTTAAGCTTGTTGAATCTCTTGGTTATAATCTACTTATGTATCTAGACTAGCTGACTTTGGTTTCAATGTCCTATTTACTGAAGTAGATTGCCAAGTGTTTCGAAGAGATAATCATAAAATGGTCTTTACCGGCATACGTACAAGTGATCTATACATTGTTGATTTCACTAAAAAGGCTCAACCTAGAACTTGCTTAATTGCTAAATGTTCTAAAGGCTAGTTGTGGCATAGACGGCTAGGTCATGTGGGCATGCAAAATCTTGACAAGCTTATTAAGGGTGATCATATCCTGGGTGTTAAAGATGTTGTATTTGACAAGGATACACTTTGCAGTGCTTGCCAAGCAGGAAAACAGGTTGGAGGAAGCCACCACATGAAGAACATCATGACCATGAGGAGACCGCTCGAGCTACTTGACATGGATATTTTCGGTCCCAATGCCTACAATAGTCTCGGTGGTAACTCGTTTGGATTGGTCATTGTTGATGATTTTTCAAGATTTACGTGGGTGTTCTTTCTTGATGATAAATCGCGGGTCCAAAAGATCTTCAAAAACTTCTCTAGGAAGGCCCAAAACCAATTTGAAGTGAAGATCAAGAAGGTTCGCGGCGACAACGGAACAGAGTTCAAGAACGCCAATGTGGATACCTTTCTTGACAAAGAAGGTATTTCACATGAGTTCTCGGCTACGTACACACCTCAACAAAATGGAGTTGTTGAGAGGAAGAACCGGGCGCTCATCGAAATGGCGACAACGATGCTTGATGAGTACAAGACGCCAAAGCACTTTTGGGCGGAAGCGGTTGAGACAGCTTGTCATGCAACGAATCATCTATATCTTCACAAGCTACTTAGCAAGACGTCATACGAGCTTCTCACCAGTAACAAACCCCAAGTTGGATACTTTCGGGTATTTGGATCAAAGTGCTACATTCTTGATAAGCATCGTCGTTCGAAATTTGCTCCTAAATCTCATGAAGGTTTCCTACTCGGTTATTGCTCAAACTCTTAGACTTACCGTGTCTACAAAAATTTCACCCGAAATGTTGAAGAGACGGTAGATGTTAAGTTTGATGAATCTAACAGCTCGCAAGTAGAGCAATTGCCAATTGATGTAGGTGATAAAGATCCTTCGGAAGCAATTCAAGACTTGTCTATTGGCAAGATTCACCCAACAGAGGTGAAGGAGAGTACCTCGTCCGTCCAAGTGGAAGCCTCAACCTCACGCGAAGGTGAACCACAAGTTGACTTGGAGGCATCCACTAGTGGGACACATCAAGACGATGAAAATGAGGATGTACAACAAGAGGAACCTCGACGACCTCCTTCTGCTCCTCCACGGGAGAACAACAACGCCAACAACAACGAAGAAAGACAAGAGGAAGAACAAGACAATGAAGAGGATGTTCCACCCCGACCCAAACAAAAGCTCTCACGAGTTCGAGCAAGAGTCTCAAGAGATCACCCCATCAAAAAAATCTTTGATGACATTCAAACCGGGAGAATTACTCGCTCTAAAAGTCGTTTGGCTAACTTTTGTGAACATTACTCATTCCTTTCTAGCATTGAACCTATGAAGGTTGAAGAAGCGTTGGAAGATCTGGATTGGATAAATGTCATGCACGTAGAGCTACACAACTTTGAGAGGAACCAAGTATGGACGTTGGTGGAAAAGCCAGATGAGAAGCACAATGTCATTGGAACCAAATGGGTGTTTCGGAACAAGCAAGATGAAGATGGACAATTTGTATGCAACAAGGCTCGTCTCGTTACTCAAGGCTACACTCAAGTCGAAGGTATGGACTATGGTAAGACATACGCCCCCGTTGCTAGACTTGAGTCCATTCACATCTTACTTGCTTATGCCAATCATCATGACATTACCTTATTTCAAATGGACATCAAAAGTGATTTTCTTAATGGTGAAATTGAGGAGGAAGTTTATGTTAAACAACCTCCCGGCTTTGTTAATCCTAAGAAACCCGACCATGTTTATAAACTCCACAAAGCTCTTTATGGTCCTAAGCAAGCTCCTAGAGCTTGGTATAAATGCCTGACTAAGTTTCTTCTTGAAAAAGGGTTTGAAATTGGTAAAATTGATTCTACACTCTTTACTAAAAGGGTTAATGGAGAATTATTTGTGTGCCAAACTTATGTTGATGATATCATATTTGGTTCAACTAACCCTCATTTTAGTGAAAAGTTTGGAAATCTAATGTCGGGGAAGTTTGAGATGTCTATGATGAGTGAACTCAAGTTCTTTCCTGGTTTGCAAATCAAGCAAAATAAGGAGGGAACCTTTATCTCTCAAACAAAGTACACCAAGGACTTATTAAAGAAGTTCAACATACAAGAATGCAAAGGTATGAATACCCCCATGCCTACTAGTGGACATCTTGACTTGACAAAGGATGGCGAACCGCTTGACCAAAAGGTTTACCGCTCTATGATTGGTTCATTGTTATATCTATGTGACTCACATCCCGATATCATGTTAAATGTGTGTATGTGTGCACAATATCAAGCGGCCCCCAAAGAATGTCATCTTAAGGCTGTGAAAAGGATAGTGAGATACTTAATTCATACACCAAATTTTGGCATTTGGTATCCTAAGAGGTCTTCTTTTAATCTTGTTGGCTACTCCGATTCGGACTATGCTAGTGACAATGTTGATAGAAAGTCCACTTCGGGTACTTGTAAATTTCTTGGTAGATCTCTTGTGTCTTGGTCCTCCAAGAAACAAAACTCGGTATCCTTATCTACCTCTGAAGCGGAATACATTCCCGCCGGTTCATGTTGTGCTCAATTACTTTGGATGACCCAAACTCTTAAATATTGTGGGATACATGTGAAACATGTTCCTTTGCTTTGTGACTATAAAAGTGCTATTAAGATTGCTCATAATCCCGTGCAACATTCTCGAACTAAGCATATTGAAGTTCGTCATCATTTCATTCGAGATCATGTTGCTAAGGGAGATATCAAACTTAAGCATGTTCATACCGATAAGTAATTGGCGGATATATTCACCAAACCGCTTGATGAGAGAGTCTTTTGCCGCTTGAGAGGTGAATTGAACAACATTGATGCCTCAAACTTGGAGTAGAAACTCCATGTGGATGCATGCAAGGCATGAGCTTCTTTGACTAATCCTTGATATTTCTCTCATGATGATGATTAAATGTCTTGGATATACTTATACTCTTGCATGTCATCTAACCCTTGTAGGTACTTGGATAAGCCCAACTCTATGAGATTGCAACTAAATCACATTCTAAGCAATCTCTACATGTCCAAGTCTCTACAATATGGTGGTTGAAGACAAGGAAGCACGAATCCTTTCAATATATCCTTTGACAATTTCTTTATATATATCAAATTTCATGATTGTCATTTTGGATACACAAGTGCTCTTCCTTGCAAGGCTAACCCATGTAGGTAGATGAACTTCAACTACAAGTGGTGCTCCCAACTTTTGATGAACTACATCAACCTTGAGCATCTTACACAAGTTCAACTACATGATCAAGATCAACACCCCCACCCGAGGTATGTCATTCCATCTTGGAGAAGCTTTACCCCAAGACATGGGTTAAAGCCACTCAACAAGATGTGAATACATCAAAATGCTTAAACAAAAAATGGCAACCGCATTTTGAGCTTAAACGATGAGTATGACCTATGATCAAGTGTCTTCACTTGACTCCCAAGTCAATATACTCTAACATAGGTGACTTTGTCGCCGACCATTTCTAGATGAAGTTCTCTATTGTTTCCCTGTGTTCTTGCATTTTTCGCATGCTTGTTCCCCTTTCAAAAAAACTTCATCTAGATTTCTTTTCTTTTCTATGTTTTGTTCTGCATTCCCTGCATCCAATTCATTGCAAATCCTTCAGTTAATTCCTTGCAAATCCTTGTGAGATCTTATTTGTCTAAGTCAGCTGGAGTGACAAGTATTTTCTCTCTGGGTTGAACTCGGCCTCACCGGTTTGTTTCCTTCGGCTAAACCGAACCATCTCGAGGCCACCAAAAATAACAACTTGGTGCTACCGATTTCAATGTTGAGAAAAATACCGTGTCACTTGCATCCTGCATATTTGTTCTAGCTCCACTCAATGATACTTGTCCTCTACCAGCATCCTACTAGATGTTGCTTTGTACTGTGACTCAAGGACCAAACCTACTTGACTCATGCTCCAGAAGACTCTTCTTGGAAATTGATGTCAAAGGGGGAGAGAGAGCACATCAAAGCTTACCACATAAGAGAGAATGCACACCTAAAGCTTCTCCCGATGCTGCTATTCTTAAGAGGAAAGTTATCTCATGTCTTCAAGAGGGGAAAGACATGATAGTATATGTTATGATTATTTTGCTGTGATTTTCTTGTTTGCTCTGGTTTTCTTTCCCTATCTTCAGATTCAGGGGAGAAATACATCTAAGGGAAGAAAATCCTTCGAATTCATTGCATATCTTTATTCTTGGGGACATGTCTATAACCAACTAGAGTACCTAGTACTCACTCTCTACATGTCATCCCAATCTTGGTATTCTTGTGATCTCCCGTTCTTGCTCTGTCTAGTAGATGTTCTTGTGTTATCTAACCTTCTTTACCCATGTTCATCTCTTCCAAAGATAGTTCAAGACCACAAGGTAAGTATATTCATCACACTCATGTGCATGAAGATCTCTTGCTGTGGTATATATAGTTTGCAAGAGAGACTCATGAACATGAACGAATATTTCCTATATCTACACCATTTGCTCGGATGCATATAGCCATGAAACATTTAACTCATTGCTTGCTCTATCGTGCTTATGCATTCTCATACTCTTATGATCTATTATCACATGATTGAATACATGTAGGGGGAGCTGATGCATGTTGCATGTCCTTCCAAAGCTTTACTTGCACATTCAATATCCTTATCTAAAGCTTTGATGTATGTTGTCATCAATTCCCAAAAAGGGGGAGATTGAAAGCACAAGTGCTCCCTGCATGCTTTTGGTGATTAATGCCAACATATCTCGTGTTGGACTAATTTTTCTACTTAGTATATTTCAGATAAGTTCAACATTGGATGTGGAACCCCTTCAAGATGATAAAGACAAACTTTGTCAAAAGCTCAAGACTCTACATTTTCATTTTAGTGATCCAAGATCACATTGAGTCCATAGGAAAGCCAATACTATTAAAAGGGGATGAGGTGTTGCTTAATGGCTTGCTTGCTCAAAGTGCTCAGTGATATGCTCCAAAACCATCAGCCACTTTCTCATTTCCACATATGCCCTAAACCTAAAAGTCAAACTCGGCCCCACAGATTTGATCTATCCGACGCCACCGAGTTCATTTAACATAGCCACTGCCAAACCCTTATCAGTTCGGTCTCACCGATGGGATCTCGGTCTCACCGAGATGGGCTTGCAAACTTCCTGTTGCTTGTTGTAACAATTTCGGTTCCACCAAGTTTGTGCAATCTGTCCTATCGAGTTTGCTTGACCAATTCTCTGTTGCTTATTACCAAAACTGGTCTCACCGAGTGTGTGTAATCGGTCAAACCGAGTGGAGGTTTTACCCTAACCCTTGCACATCGGCCCCACCGAGTTGACCTTGTTGGTCCCACCGAAAACTCTAACGTCATATTTTGACCTGAATCGGTCTGACCGAGTTTTACCATTCGGTCTCACCGAGTTTGGGAATCTGTGTGTAATGGCTAGATTTTGTGTTGAGGCTATATATACCCCTCCACCCATTCTTCATTCGTGGAAAGAGCCATCAGAACGTGCCTACACTTCCAGCATTCATTTTCTGAGAGAGAACCACCTACTCATGTGTTGGGACCAAGACATTCCATTCCAACCACAAGAATCTTGATCTCTAGCCTTCCCCAAGTTGCGTTCCACTCAAATCATCTTTCAACCATAGCCAAATCTGTGAGAGAGAGTTGAGTGTTGGGGAGACTATAATTTGAAGCACAAGAGCAAGGAGTTCATCATCAACACACCATCTATTACCTTTTGGAGAGTGGTGTCTCCTAGATTGGTTAGGTGCCACTTGGGAGCCTCCGTCAAGATTGTGGAGTTGAAACAAGAAGTTTGTAAGGGCAAGGAGATCTCCTACTTCGTGAAGATCTACCCAAGTGAGGCAAGTCCTTTGTGGGCGATGGCCATGGTGGGATAGACAAGGTAGCTTCTTCGTGGACCCTTCGTGGGTGGATCCCTTCGTGGACTCGCGCAACCGTTACCTTTTGTGGGTTGAAATCTCCACCAACGTGGATGTACGATAGCACCACCTATCAGAACCACGCCAAAAATCTCCGTGTCTCCAATTGCGTTTGCACACTCCAATCCCATCCCTTTATTTTCTTGCAAGTTGCATGCTTTACTTTTTGCTGCTCATATACTCTTTGCATGCTTGCTTGAATTGTATTGTGAATGTTTGAAATTGTGCTAATTTCCAACCTCAACTTGAAAAACTTAAAACTGCTATCTTTGCTTGTTGAGGGTCTAATCACCCCCCCCCCTTCTAGACACCTCTTCTCGATCCTTTCAGTAATCGAGTCGGTGAGCTATATAATAAAGAGTAGTTTTGAGTTGAGGGTTTTGCTTTCTTGCTATGATCTTGAGGAGAAAAAAAGAAAGCAATAAAAGAAATAAAAATATTATATAATGATCTTATGAAGAGTGATGACTTCCCATATAAAAAGTATGATGAATATAATTTGTTTAGAGTCGACAAACATAGTTTTGGTCATTGCTACAATTAATAGGAAGTAATGAAGAAAGAGAGTTTATCACATATAAATACACTATCTTGGACATCTTTTGTGATTGTGAGCACTCATTAAATATTATATGCTAAAGTGGTTATGTTGGACAAGGAAGACAACATAATAGGTTATGTTTTCTTTTATCCGAATAGAAGTTATATTGTCATGGATCCTTCAACATGTTGATCTTGCTTCTCACCCCATGCTAGCCAATTCTTTTGCACCAAGTAGAGATACTACTTGTGCATCCAAACATGCCTTAAACCAGTTTTGCCATGAGAGTCCACCATACCTACCTACGGATTGAGTAAGATCCTTCAAGTAAGTTGTCATCAGTGCACGCAACACTATAGGAATCAGCTTATTTGTCGTCCGCCATGGTGGATGGCAAAGGCACCTAAAGCGGACGACAAAGTTCTTTGCCATCCGCCACCGAAGGCAAACCTGCCCGGCAAAGAGCGACGGTAAACATGTTCTTTGTCTTCTTCTTCCACAAAGCGGATGGCAAAGGACCTTTACCATCAGTGGCGGATGGCAAAGAACATGGATGTCAAAAACCATGTGTTAGCCATGTTAGGTGGCTAACGGCAGCCTTTGCCGTCCACTAGTTGACGGCAATGTTGCACCGCCCTTTGCCGTCTGCTTTGTTACGTCAGCAAACACGTCAGCAGAGTGGCAGACGGCAAACTGACCAAATGGGTCCGCTCTGAGGTTACACAGGTTGCTGCCATGTGGCTTCTTTCCCGTCGGCGGCGGACGGCAAAGGCACCTTTGCCGTTGGTGGCGGACGACAAAGTGCCTGTATTGTTGCTATTTTTCTGTTTTATGTTATATCCCTGCATTTTCGAAAGATATATATGATATATATAGTTTCAACATCAAACATAGCCCATGTATCAAACATCTAGCAGTCCATCAATGCAACATAACACATAGGGTATTAAAACATCATGCATACATAGTTTCACGGAGTTCATCCATATATACATACATAGTTTCACATTGTTCATCATTACAAATGAAAACAAGAACTAAACACTAGCAGTCCATCAAAGTCGCTTCCATGAAGTGAATCAAACCTGCAAAAATGGGAGTAAGAAAGTTAGAAGAAGAAT